>NC_056735.1:486526394-486586394 GCF_019279795.1 Protopterus annectens
CCCTGTTTTACCTAATTCTTCTTTAACAAAGTGTTTTCTGCATTCCTGCATATTTGACTGAACTGCCTTAATCTGTTCTCCTTGACCTTGTCTGTAGTTAAGGCTACTTTGGCTTCTGCTCTGATGTCCTCATTTCTGTCCTGGTCCTGCAGTGTGCATCCTACTACCCCATTTCATTCATTTTGACTCCATCATCTCAAGCTTCCTTAGCTGCTCCAACTTCACTGCCTCGTTTCCATGTCATACAGAAGGACTGGTGGTGTCTCCGTCTCACTGTTTTTCAGCGTTTTGGCATTCTTCTGTTACATGTTACCCTAACATGCTATGCCATTTGGTTGCAGCCCTTCTGATTCAACCTTTGGCCTTTGCCCTCAGACTTTTATTCTCTTCACTCTTACCTCTCAAATCTGTTTAATTCTTTCTCTTCTTTTTTATTTTTTCTCTTTTTCTGATTTTCACATTTTGCTGCTATGACTACTGTTTTCTCTTGTATTTCAGTTTCAACCCACGTGTCTAGAGTTTTGCATTCTGTACCCCTATCAATTGCTCTGGACAGAGACACTTGTAGTGCCACATTGCCTGCATGCAGTAGCTTTGTTGATAATTTCCCTCTGATGTGTCTGCTGATGTGATCCCTTACCACTATAAACAGGAGTGAGCTAAGAGCTAAACCCTGATGCACCCCAACTCCCACTGGAACCTCTCTGTAAGCCTGAAACCTATTCGTACTTATGTCATTAGGTTCTTCATTGCACAACTGCCCAAATCATTTTTCTTGGAACCTTGTCATATGCTTCTACAAGTTGAGGAATGCCCAGTTGGGCTCTTTCCACATATCCAACTTCTCCCCTATCTATCTCACTGCAAGCATTGGGTTGGTTGTACTGAATCCTAATGTGTATCTAAACTGCTGAATGTTTGTGTTACTTTCTACTATTCTGTGCATTCATTTAGTAAATCACCATCTCCAGCACTTTCATGTAGGGTAATAGAAGTTTGATACCACTATACTGTTAACAGCTGCAAATCTCCCCAATCTCCCTTTGTTCTTGTGCACACTAACACTAGAATGTTTATTTTCCAGCCATCTGGAATACACCTGTCTCTCCATACTGTGATAAGTACCCACAGAAGCTATTTCACACCCAACCTCTTGATCTTATCTGCATGACTTTATCTGATCTTGAGACTTTCTCTGACTTCATTTTTCTTGGTGCATGTGGTATATCTTCTAGGATGGGTTCCTCTTTCTCTTTTACCATAGGCTGTACAATTAGAACTAAAGTCTTTGAGGGATGTTCATTATTCATAAGCTTTTTGAAGTAATCTTTCCATCTGCCTTTGATGTCCTCTGGACTGGTGATGAGCAGATTGTTGGAACATCATGTGATATCAAACGAAAACTGGTTCTCAACTGAATATTCCCATTTAGTCTGTGCAGATTAGATAGATAATTGAGTCTCTGAATGAATAACATGCTAACACTGGGTGAGATTCTAAATTAGTTTTATAAAATACTAAGACCACAGTGGTGCTCGAGTTATACAAGATATGTACTCATGTTTATGAGGAGGAGCCTTACTGGCTGAGGTGAATGAGGTCAAAATCATTCTCAAAATGAGACCAGGCAAAGGTCCTTGAGTTCTCATTAATTACAGATCTATTACCTTAATGAGCTCTGATATGAAAAGACACAAACATCCAAGATTTTAGGGTGGAAAAATGGATTCCTTCCATTGTTTCAAGCCTGCTGAAATCATTTATTGGTTTAATATTTTAGAAATGTAGATATGCACACTCTTTGGGGCATGCTGGCCCTTTCTTTTTCAGTCTGGGTGCCTTTGCATTTGGGCAAGGGTTTATTGAATGGATTAGGGTACTTTGTACCAAACCTATCAGTAGAACAGTTTCTGAAAGAACCCAGGCTTCCTCAGCTGTTGGTGGCCATGGTATAAGACAACAGTTTCCTTTACTGTTCCACCTTTTCATCATGCCGAGTACACTCAGTTATTTAGATCAAAGCAAATATTGGAGTAGAGCTACTATCCGGAATAATTCCTATACCTACTCCCTCTGAAATGCCCATATTTTGGGGGGGAGGCATAATATACATCACTTCTGTCTCAACATAATTCATATCTCTGCTCTGATAAGGGCTAAACATAACTTAAACATCAAATTACCATGCATATTTCCTACATTGCTTTCATTTATTTATGCATATATTTGTCGAGCCCCCATTCTTCCATATCACGCTCTACACGTAATTCTTTTCACTCTACATAACCTGATCAATATACCCAGGAAAGCCAGTGTACCAATTATTACTTTGTGTGGTAGGGGGAAGGTCAGACTGTTCACTGTGTTTTGAGCAAGAGTGCAACACGTTATATCTGTTTGCATACCCTTACCAGGATGGATTTGTTCAGACTCTGTTTAGTAGGACAGAAAGGAGAGGAGTCTTCAGAGTAAAGGCAAGACTAAAGGTTTTGGAATTAAGTCTTTATTCAGCATAGTTTTGTGTTTTCTTTTTCTTAAGTGCCGTTTCACCCAATACCTGCTGACTATCAAGCCTTCACTGATTGGGCCTAACCACATTCATTTCATAGTGATGGGGAACCCCCAAATCTTCTTAGGTGATTAACCTCTAAAGAGACCATTATACAGACAGACTTTGGGATTGTTTGTGTCCTTGCCAGAAAACTGGCATTGAAGTTATTTGTATTTACCTAACCCCATCTGTCCTGGGTGGGGAGCTGAGCAGTCTGTGTCACTGTAGCAGATCACAATACTTTCTCATTTGGGTGCATACTCTTACATACCCACAATGATGACTACTACCACCACCAGTGTCTGTCTATGCCAGTTACCCACCCCACGGCCTCACATTGCATCCCCGCCCCCTCCTGTGAAGATACTAATGTAGTATGTCTCCCACAGAATGGACATGACCAGCCTCCCCTATCTGGCACCACTAAGCACCTGAGATGCTAATTAAGCTTAGGACATTTGTATCAGAGCCAAGGCTTTATCTGTCCACTCCACTGGAGCTGGCTTTATTTTTCTGTTCTTCCCTCTGTATTTTTGTCAGACATTAAACAGCTCAGCAGTCATATTGACAGCTAGTAAGTAACGACTTTGTATCTGACATGAGCACCTCAGTGCAATGAGTAGTGTAAATAACTACTTTAAATTTCTTGTACTTTTTTTGCCTGGTGATTGCCTTTTTGAATAAACAGGTGGGCAGACTTGGTGATTTCTATTTCTTCATTTACTGAGAAATACTAGAGCCATTGATGACACCTTGAACATGAATTATATTGAAGAGCCAGAAAATTAGATTATTTTTTAAACTGGGAAAACAGAATTGTGCTGCTAAGGACAGTAGTGAAGAAAATTACAAAAGAAAGAAAGTTTTCATAAAAACAACAAATGTTGCCTAGTTTTTACTTTGTATATGCATAATAATAATAATAAAGAAAGAAACAGTGTTTAATTGTATTTTATTTATTATTTGGCTTAGTTTTAATTATATGGCCCAGTTAAAGTATGATCTCATAGAAAAGATGGAAGACGTGTTTGTATGACCGAGTAGTTCTGTATATTAATTTGTCAGTATGTGCAGTATTTCAGGGACATAATAACTGTTCCTTGTGCAAATTATATACGCAAGTTCTGAGGCAATTGATTAGCTACTTCTGAGCTTTTAGTTTATAAACAGCAAAATAAATAATTACTTTTAGAAGTTGTATATTGCCAGATGATACATGGTGCTTGAGACTATGCATTTGGATGACAAAATATTTAAAGACTGACTAATAACAGTTCAAGTTTGCTTAGACATTTGATACGAGGTTCTCAGGAACTAATCAGTGTCAATTATCTTTATATTTTGGAGGGAGAAGGGGGGTCTTTTTCTCCCCTCTGCATCATCTTAGCTCACTACCCAGTGTCCCATGTTCATCGCGAGGTCTATCAGCAACTTTCTTCGACTGTTAGGGCTGGGATTGGTGTGGAACATGAAGGTGTCTTGGTGGTCTTGCTGTTAACATCCACTGGGGAGGTCCTTTTATGACTTATTGCCCCCCCCCCCGCTGTTTTAGTGATAAAGTCAGGAAGTAGGCCAATTGCATGGTGGCTAAGTTGTTAAGATCTCTGCTTTACAGCTCTAGTGTAAGGGGTTTAATCTTGATGTATGATGACTGTCTTCAAGGACTTTTGTATATTCTTACCATATCTCACTGGGTTTTCTCCAAGTATTTCAGTTTCCTCCCACAGCCCCAAAAATGCTGTAGATTTGCTTCTGTAAACTGCACTTATATACTTCCTTTATTCCTGATCTGCTGTCCCATGTTATGGCTGAAAAGGTTTGAAATAGGCCAGTACATGTGCTGAATCAATAAGTTAATTAACTAAAACATTATTGTTTATTCTGTTCTAAAATCAACTATTAATAAATTACATCACTACAAATTCACCTTTTTTACCTTTCTCCAGATGTTTAAGATTCTTAATGCCACGGCAGGAATAAAACCCCATTTCTAGGTCAGAGCACAATCATACTTCATGACGTGAGCATTGTTTCAGTGTTTGATACTTACCAATAGTGTTTTTCTTAGCAGCTGCATGTGTCCATAATGCCACCTTCTATACTTCATATGAAGTTGCCAGAATTAGCATATTTAAATATGCATATACATACTTTTTAATTAACCTCCTGCCTACCACTGCTACTGAAGCTAGCTGGACATTCTTCCTCCACGTAGCTCAAATACTGTTTTTATATCTTGATATGTTCTAATCATTATTTCTGTGTATATGCTATTATCACTAGTTATGGATATTTTGGTAATTAATACTACTTCTGTTCTGTTTTCTTAAAGTGCAGTACCTTGCCTTTTTGCTTCTACTGTATTAACAGTTAGTACTGGATGGCCCTGATGATAATTGCTTATTTATTTTCAGTAATTCTTTGTGATTCACATTTTTGTTGTTTGTTGTGTATCAGCCTTGCTGCATTATTATTTATTTTACTACATAGGCTCTCAGCCATAAGTACATCACAACCAGCTGGAAGGTGTGTAACTTTATAATTTTGAGATTCATGCCTTAACATCAGACAACAGATCAGTCTGTGAAGAACCAATATAATTAGAACTGCAGTAGTTAATGACACAAGGAGGTTTCATCAAAACATATAAAACAAAGGTAAAACCATGTTTTGCAGGAGAGCAAACCTCCTCTTGCATGTCTGCACCCCGTTTCTTAAATGTACTGACTCCATGATTGCATGCAAAGATTACCTGCATTGAAACTCCATTATGTTCTCCTGCTACCAAACTGCAGACAATAGAACAACAAAAGCAGTTCAACAAATCCCAAAACATTTAAAATGTAAAAAACAACATTGAAGTTACAGTTCCACATAAACTGAATGGCAATTTTCAGTGAAACATTATAAAAATAAATAATTTATTAATTTATTCAACAGCCATTTGCTTTGACACTATGCTAATCCCTTGAAAAAAATTTAATTGTATTAACGAATATATCTCATGGTACAATTGTTCCATGAATCTATAGAGAAAAAAATAAGTGTGGATTATTTGGGTGGATTATGTGTGTATATGCGTGTGTGTGTGTGTGTGTGTGTGTGTGTGTGTGTGTGTGTGTGTGTGTGTGTGTGTGTGTGTGTGTGTATATGCATAAGTGGATAGTGTCCAATGGTGATGAATATGTGCATTTTTTTCTAATGAGGTGTTTCTGATTTTGGCCCAGTGATTTTCCGGGGCCTTGTCCCAAGATTCTCCATTCAAATATTAAGGGATCTACTTGTGATGTTGAATTATGGTGTTGAGAAGTATGACTAATAAATCTGGTGCAAATTCAGGGCTGCCTTCAATGCAAGAAAAACAGGGTACATGTATTACTCAGGTAAACAACAGTTAAATCTCTAGTGTCTCACTCTCTGTGAGGAAAATTCTGAGTGCTGCATAAGCTCATGAGACCTTGTGGTCATTTAGGTATTTGCTGTGAGCTATGAGGACCTCATACAGAAGATGAAACACTTAATCTTTAATTGAGGACATATATTCCTTGTCTTTAAGGCTGCTCAGGATACTGCTGTTCCACCTAATTTTTGCAAGTTTTCCCCCCTCTCCCTATCCCATACAACACTGGGTATGTCTGGTCATTATAGGGCCCTATTTGCCCATTTTAAATTAACAGAGTAAGACATAAGAATAGACTTACCTCACACTAAGAAAGGAGAATTAGATGTGCCATATTTAAACCACTTTCTAACTGCGTTATATGTTCTCCCTTTTCTTGCTGTTAATCAGCTAGATAGATGTCCATGTGTGTTGCCAGGGAGACACCATTTCTTTAAGCTCAGCCTTCAGACTGTCTTTTCTTTCTACATCTGATATTAATAAACAACACCACTTTATTCAGTCCATACTCAAAAACTAGATTTGCAGGAATCACACATTTGTGCTATAAATATTTATATGGAACAAGCTATAGAGCTTAGAGCAGATTCTGGTAGATGGGAATTCTGTTTTCTTGTGTGCATTGGTGGATAAGGGAGTTTATATTCATAGGAACCTTTGTGTCACAAGACTTAGCAGATTTGCAAAATCTTCACATGGATTTTTGAAATTCTTTCATATTAGTCATAGTATTCCTGGATGGTAGAAAAAGGCGTGACACTGTGATGGATATAAGTAAGCAAGCAAAAATAGCACTAATGCTGAGGTAGAGGAATACCTTTACCTTCAGTAATGACTTACTTGGTTATTCCTTGGGTTTTGACTAGGTATTTTTATGAGAAGATTCTGCTTCCATTTTGTCTTAATATGTCAGAACATTCAGTGTTTGACAGAGAAATGAATGCTGGTACCCTTAACTGCTTTTTCTTTCCTAGTTAAGAGAAGATCTGTTGGTACATATAACCAATAGCAGCTCTTAATTATTATTTTACAAAATACTTAAAATGGATAACAGGTGGCTGAGATCGCTTATTAAAATGGTCCTTGGGAACTTAAAAGAGGAGCTTTAATGATGATGTAGTAAAGCGAGGCAGATTATATTGAACTTTTGTGAAATTTTATGTCATTTGTTTTCTGAGCTGTCAATAACCACTCAGTATTGACTTTATGACTATTCACAATGCTACTGACAACATTAAGGATGCCACAGTAATTTCACATATAATATATCAACAACAACCATTAAGCATTAACTCTTAAGCCTGTTGGTGTGACCTAGCCTGTTCTAGCTAACCTCTACAAGACTGGGTACATGACCAAAGCTACCTCCGGCCTGGAGAAAGAAAAACTTTAATTTTTCATTTCCAACCCAAATACCTCTTGATTTAGCCACTGGTCAAAGTGAGGCTAGGTGAAGGTGAGTCGAAGATGCTGAACACCAATGGGGGAAAACAAAGGAGGTAAAACTGTAAGGTTGCCGCCTAAAAACCCGTGCCATGAAGGTGGGACAGGAGGGCCTCTGAGCTGCAGATGAAAGTTGCTCAGAATCATATAGTAGGCCTACAGGATAAAGCTCAATAGCAACTCATAAACTTAATCCACTGTACTAAATTTCTGGCATTGTATGTTTAAGAAAACAAATAAGATCATGGGAATCATAGGATCATAGGAGATTACTGAGCTTTTGGCCCAAAGGCCTCTACAAGTCTAGCCATGTTATACTCTTGTTCCCTTATGGACCAAGATATATAGTCTATATTTGTGGGTGAATCTAAGATCAGCACTGGCTGCCTGTGTCTAAGAGGGACATAGGTGAAACCCCTGTTGTAAATTTATGGTTTCCCATCTAAATGTCCAGGTTATACTTAAATAGGGTCATTGAGGAGCTGTGTTTTACATGAATTGGGAGTTTGTTCCAGAAGAGTGGCAACCTCTGGGAGACATATCTGTCTCTCCAGCATGTCCTGTTAATATCAGAGGCTAGATTAATATCCACAGAGAGAGTGAATCTTGTCCCATTGGCTTTGTGGATGTGCAGCAACTTCATCAAGGCAGGGTCTGAGACTGCTCTGTAGGCCAGGCACAAGTCTCCTTTAAGCAGTCTATATGATGCTGAGTAAAATGATAGGACCTTCAGTCTGTCCATGTAGGTCATGTATTGTAGGCCCTAAATTTTCTTGGTGAGAAATCTCTGCGGTCCCTCCAGATGCTGCAGATGTCTAGTGAGGTACATACAAAAGGGAGCATTGTTCTCTATTATTGGGCTGATGAGAGCTGAGTACAGGGGAGTTATATCCTCCTAAACTTTGGATGCTATACCCTTGCTTATGAGATGTGCAATGTAGTAAGCCTTCCTTACTACTGTGGACACCTGATGATCAAAATTAAGGCTACTATCAACTTGTGATCCTAAATCTCTCAACACTGGGTTTGAACATAGGGGGTACTATTAATGTTGCAATTAGCAGGAGTATCTCCTGTGCCGAAGGGGATGATAATACATTTTTGCATTATTTTAAGTCCATGGCTTTGACACCAGTCATTTGTCTGTGTAAGCCCAGTTTGTAGTATGTTGACATCTTTGGGGGATTCAATGATTGCTCCCAGTCTGCAGTCATCAGCAAACTTTGTAAGCCATAGGCCATTTATTTTTGCCTGGAGTTCCACAGTAGGGGGCCTAGCACAGATCCTACTGGAACACCACTGGTAACAGGTGTGCTAGTAGAGGTGGCATCCCCAATTTTGACTATGTGTTCTCGTATGAACCAGTTGTCAACATATCTAGTGATATAAGGGTTAATCCCCAGCTGGATGAGTTTTTCAATGATGCCTGAGTGACAGATTTTGTCAAAGGCCTTGGCTAGGCTGAGATAGGCAGTGTGAACCATTTTGCCTTCACCCAGGGCCTTGGTCACATTCTCAAAGAAGTCCGCCAGGTTTAGTAGGTAAGATCTGCCCTTAACAAAGCTAAACTGGGTCAGTCAAGAGTTTGAAGGTCACCAATATCCTTGATGATAAGGCCCATGATGATTCTCTTCATGGCCTTGCAGATAAGGCTGGTTAGGCTTATGGGTCTATAGTTCCTGGGGTCATGTTGTGGCACCCCTTTTGTACAAGGTGATTATGGTTGATGTTTTCCATTCAGCTGGGACGAAGCAAGTGCTTAGACTGAGATTGAAGAGCATGCTCAGTGGTTCTGCATTTAATAAGCAGCCTGGGGTTAGTTGAGGCACCCCTTTTGTGCAAGGGGATTCCAGTTGCTATTTTCCACTTAGCTGAGACAAAGCCAGTGCTTAGACTGAGATTGAAGAGCATGCTCAGAGGTTCTGCTAATTCCTGTTTCAGACCATTTAATAAGCAGCCTGGGATGTTGTCCGGTCCCATAGAGATTGTGATTTTGGCCTTGGAGAGTGCAGCTATGACCTACTCTCTGGAGATACTAGGCAGAGGACTGGTGATAGATATGTTATACGGTATGGTTGGTGGGACATGGGGTGAAGTTTTCCCCCTGAACTAACACCAGAAGCTACACCAATTGTTGAAGTCATTCATTGTTTGATTGTATTGTGGCATCATCCTGTGTGAGGGAAGAATGCTGCTTAGGGCTAGGGACATACCTGCTTGGGACACATAATCTGAAAGCTTCATCATGTCTCTCTTCACATAGTCCAGTGCGGTATGTCTCACGTCATTCATTCCAACATGGACTATGACAGAGTCATAACAGTACTGTTGTTGAGAGACTTGAGAGTGTGCGTGATTTGGTGGATCCTGAACCAGACAGGCAGCTGACCATGACCTTTTCCTTGTCCAGTCTAGTGAGGGGGACATCTGTATGCCTCACTATGAAGTCATCTGCGACCAAGACATTTGGTTTAGATATGTTTTGCCTTAGGGGCTTATTGGATGAGACACTGATGCATGTGTTATTATGTGTAGTGGGTGCTGTTGGGACCGTATTGTATGCAGAAGGTTTGCGCTTGGGAGGTCTTTGTTCTTTTGGCATATTTCTAGTGAGTACCTCTGTGTATGTGGGTTTATGTGTTGTGTGCTTGGTATGTGTGGGAGGTGGAGTGTGGGTGTTGACCAACTGCTTGGTATTTGGTTTCAGCAATTTACGAACCCAAGAAGAACAACAAAGCACAATGGGGTAGGAACCACGAAGATATTATCCACTCGATGTATTTCAAACCCCATTGTGCTTTGTTGTTCTTCTTGGTATTTGGTTTGTTGTTACGTGTATGAGAGAGAGAGAGAAAGAGAGTGAGAGACCATTGATTCTACATTCATAGCATAGATGTATATCTCACATATTGTATTTGTATGTTTTAGGAGTAGTAGGTTGTTTGTATACATGAGGTATTGCTACATTGCCTCAGGATGCCCATGTCAATCAGGCTGGCTGGAGAAACAATACGAAACTGACCTTCCATTATGTCAGGTGCATTCCGTAATAAGTGGTGGAGGGTGGGCTAGATGGAATATGTTTTGCTATAGAACTAATAAAAACAGCTAACCTGTGGGAGGTTTAGGGGAAGAAACCTGCACTGGCACCTCAAAAAGTGCAGCTGAGTTGCTCTATGGGCAGCAGAATGCCTAATATAGCATAAGATATGCATAGAAAATTTACAGATGTCTGCAAAGCAAATTAAGTAAATAGGAAAAAAAGTAAGTACTGCCAGTTATGAAAGGTCCATGGTTCCAGGGATTAGATGTAGTATAAATGGGTCAAAGCTAATAAAGGTGAGGAGAGGCAGAATGACAGATGTAATACAAACCAGGATGGAGTAGGCAGTGTGAGAAGAGTGAGAAGAGGAGAGGGAAGATAAGAATGGAATAGAAGGAGACTAGGATTTAAAGTTGTTGATGAGTCTGACAGTTGAAGACAAGCTATTTGGATGTGATCCATGAATTAACAGGAGATTATTGGAAGGATTAATACTTTTCTTTATTTCCTCATTTTTCTCTGTAGTCCACTCCCTGTTGACCATCCAGCTTGTTCCTCATTTGACCTATTTGCTCACACCTGCCTTATTCCCTAGTGTCCTCTGATAATGGTGGGGATAAGGAGCAAGAGTTGAGGATCACTGCTATAATCCAGCAAGAAGTTTGGAGGTTTAGGACTTTATTTTTTTCCTATTTAGGGTACAGTGTTATTACAACTGCATGTCTTTATAACCTTGTATTTGTTTACATAATTGTTTAAGACTATGACTGCCATCCTTGTCTTGGTTTAAGAAATTGTTTGAGATTACAACTGCTACACTGAACCAACTCATGCTGAAAAATGTCCTGGACTAGCCACCTATATGGTTTAACTAACCAACTAACTAACTAACTAACTAACTAACTAACTAACTAACTAACTAACTAACTAACTAACTAACTAACTAACTAACTAACCCCTAACCCCCCATGAGGTGTGTGATTACCGAAGCAGAGGTCTACATTGTTATCCCCAGTGTGCATGCATATTCCCACACATGAACCCATGGTACTACAGTACTTGTGCACTGCTTGCTAGAGCCAAGTATATGTTCCAGCCCATTGATGCATTAGTGCCTGGTCTGCAATGGATTTCAGTAGATTATCCGTCTTAGCAAACTATGTCTTCTTGGGATATATAAGCTTGTATTGGCCATTCATTCCCACCATCTCCATGTGGCTTTCCCAGCTCTTGAGTCACTAGTCAGTCTCAGGTCATCAGGTTTTATTCCTCCATACCACTGAGAAAGTGGAAAGTGGTGAAAGTAACATTAAGTTATGTTACTGGTATATTTCCATGTATAGGTATGCTTACTTAAGCTTGGCTTCTGGTTTTGTTCCTGATAAATGGTGCACAATAGTGCTGATACCACTCCATAAGGGTGGTCTTACAGCCAACCCAGGTAATTACAGACGTATCAGCCTTACAAGCTCATTTTCAAAGCCATGTAACATATTATTACTGATCTCATAAAATGTGATACCAAAACTCTTGTTAGACTTCACCCCCCAACAATTTGGTTTTGTGAAGTGTAGACCCTGTCTAGTTAACCTTGTAAATTTCTTCCAAACGGTTGGGAAGGCTGTAGGTGGGGGGCCTGCAGTGCATACAGCATATCCTGATCACTGTCATGGGAATGTTAATATTAAGAAATAACACTCTGACATTATAAGAAAAGCAGATGAGATTTTATTTCTCTAATAACCAAGAACAATTCTGTTTTCATATTTGCAAATGGGGAAGCGTCATTTTAGAACTGCCATACTGTAAGTTTGAAAGAACAAACACTTAACTAACACTCTGAACCTTTGACGTTTTATAGGCAATCATAACAGACTGAGCTTATGTTATTTTAAGATTCTCTCATTATTACAAAGATGTCACTTAATTTTAATTGGCAAGGGAAGAATGGTAATTAGATGCAGCGGCCTTGGAATATCTATATATCTGTGACAAAGTATGACAAATACAACAAATGATGAGCATTTGTCATCATTTCTCATGTGAAGTAGCAGTCGGCAGGAAAAAATAAGGTCAAGGTATCTCTGTTTTCTAGTGAGTTCTTGACAGCAAAACCATAGGAGGGGTGGGGTAGATGTATGGTGTCCCAATGGTGAAAAAAATCTATATTTTTGTTTCTATTATCCCTTATTTTTTTAAATATTGTTTCACCCCTCCCCCCTTGAATGTTTGTGATCATGAGGATGGAGCTGCCCTCATTCTCTTTTAGCTGGTAACCTAATACTTGGCTTCGAGTTGTCACCAACCCAATAATATATATATATATATATATATATATTTTTTTTTTTTTTAAGTGTCATGTTTGTTTCAGGATGTCTCATTTCTGCACACATCAGTCATGCCTCTCAAATGTCACAATTTTTGTAAGATGTATTGTTTCTGCATAATTTTTAAATATCTCAGCTATCTTGACTTGTCACCTTCTGGTCCCAATTAGAGACACAAGTCCATATGCATGAAATGTTATTCTTTTTGTCAGACAATGTTGGTTCCTTCCTGTTGTCTTTGTACTCTTGTGTTGATTTGTTAATGGCGTCACTCCACACCCATCTATTCCAGATGCAGATGAAAGGTTTGTTTGTTTGAATTTGTTAACCATGGTTGAGGACTGATCACAAATGACCAATATGGATTTCAGCCAAGGAAAGAAAACTACAGAACAATAATACCGTAGTGCAAAGGAAGTATAGAATAGTGGTCAAGATGTTTACCTCACTGACACAAGGTGATGCAAAATCAGAGACAGAGAGAGTTGAGAGAACTTAAGTTATACATGCACACTTATATACACCAACTTCTATGTATATCTGAATAAATACTACACACACTCTTATGTATATATGTATGCACACTCTCACATGTACACATCTATATATCTATGTACACACACACACACACACACACACACACACACACACACACACACACACAAACACACATACTATGTGAGCAATGCCTGAAATATGTACTTAAAATATGAAAAGCAGCATAACGTTCATATCTATAGCTGAACGAGTACAGCTGCAAAGCAATATTAGGTAGACACCAGATAGCAATAAGAAACATCCCTTTATGTAAGCTTTTATTTGATATTATAAAGCACCACGTAAACAAACAATAAAAGAATTAGTACTGCACATATTCATAACTGTGAATGAAAACAAATCACAGTAACTCACTGATCATTTAAATTTTCATCATGAAGCGTATCTGAACTTGTGCTGTCTCTATAAAATGCAGTTGTACAGTGCTAGCAAGTGGATATTTATGAAATGGAGGGAATCAGACACACACACACACACACACACACACACACACACACACACACACACACACACACACACACACACACACACACACTTTCTCTCTCTGACACACACATACACACACACACACACACACACACACACACACACACACACACACACACACACACACACACACACACACACACACACACACACACACACACACACACACACACACACACACACACACACACACACACACACACACCTCATCCTTTCAGCTTAGGACTCCACAGAGTAACCAGGCTTACATTAGCATGTATTTTTCTGAAGAGGATGAGGTTTAACATTCAGATGTCTGCATTATTTAGAGACTGCACGTGCACATACACATAAATCTCAATCTCTCATAAAGTCTGAAAGTCAGCAATGCATACTCACAGATCTGGCAGTAGTTTGAATTCAAAATGAAAAGCTTCCTGCCATTCCATCAATGGTTAAAAGCATTCCAAACATTCATGGAAAACAGTTTGGATGCTCCTACACCTATGAAACTCCAAAACTCCAGAGAACAAAGAAAGAAGTTAACCAATTTTTATTGGCAATAGCACAGGCACCCCATAAACTGGCAGCTAGGTGGAGGGCCACATGCAACGATGGCTAGATGTCTCACAACATGATTGGTTTCTGCACCAGGACGCCTGATGTCATGGTGCAGAAACCAATCACTTTGTGAGACATCTTTCTATTCAGTAACACTGCTACTAACCAGACTATAATGGATATTATTGGATAAGCATTTTTTTAGTAAAAACAATCATCAACAGCACCTTAGTGTGTTAGTAGATGTGCAGTTGATGCTATAAGTTTGCAAAATATTTTTACAATGCTTAAGATGGCTGTACTCTGCAAGATCATATTTAGACAGAAATACGTAGGGAAAATATAGAATTTACTAAAAAGGTTCAAATATAAAGCATACCTTTTCTTCAGTTTATTTTACTGGTGCTCAGACGAGGACTGCATTGACCACTTTTTACATGTGTAAATGCTTGCATTGAAGGACACAGTGCAGTCAAACTTCTGAGCATACTGAGGGGGCTGCTGGCTTGAGATGGAGGTTTTCTTAGGATGACATTGTTCTGTAGGCCCCGATTAAGGAATGAATAAGACAGCGTTATAAGCGTGACTTAATTAAAGTGCAGCAGTCCAAGTAAAGTGCACCAGTATCCAGATCTTCTAACTTTAAAGCATCTCTAGCTGTGCACAGTTTAGTCCAGGCCACTGCATTTTGGAGGCTGAAGACCTGCATTATCTTAAAGAAGCTGTTAGAGTTAAACCACTTCTGCAGGTAAGAAAGTGCTCTTGTGTGAAAGGTAAAGATTTCCCTGGAAATTGTGCTTTAAAGCAGACAAAAGTTTAGACCTATATAAATTGTCATCCAACTTCTCTGAAGCTTATCTGGGAGAATCTGCATCACTGCATAACGTTTTAGAGATGAGACTGGTATTCTGCTGCTTTGCATAAATTTCTGAAAAACTTGCAGGTTGTTGTGTACAAAACAGAGGCAATCATTTGGCCAGACTTCTATGAAGCCATCCTCATTGGCCCCCAAGAATCTCAAGATGGGGGTGTGACACTTGTCAGACTAATAAAATAATTTTTAATAAGTTTTCAGCATTCTAAAAATATTGCTGCAGCTGGGAACAGACAGCCACCTTGTAACTACGTACTACACAAGCCCTTTCCAGTCTTGATTTAGAAAAGCAAAGGTGTCAGTTAACTGGGCAAGCTTTTTGGCATATGTTGAGAATTCAGTGAGTGTCATAAAAATTTCAGGCCATGCAGTGAACGTGCTTGCATTTTTTGCACAGTTGTGCAGCATACAGCACATGCAGTTTGAGCTAAGGCATGCATTTCCAATACCTATGAGTATTGATGGACCTGCAATTAGAAAAGTTATTCAAGAGAATTGGAAAATTGTCTTGGGTAATGAAGAATTAAGTAAGATTATTGGGATGGAACCAAATTTTATTAATAAAAAAAATAGAAATGTAAAAGAAATTTTGGAAAATGGACATAGAGATGAGAGCCATTATAGAGTTGTCACACGTTTAGGGACATTTCCCTGTACAAATTGTAGACAATGTAGATTTATGATGGGTGTACAAAGTCATTATTTTAAACATATAAAATACACTGTGATAGCTAAGGATAGATATGATTGTCAAAGTGAAGGATTAGTTTATTTAGCAGTATGTTCTAACTGTGAAAATTTCTATATTGGAAAAACCATTAGAAAGTTAAGACACAGGGTTAGGGAACATTTATTGGCCATTAAGAAGAAAGATTTAAGTAATGCGCTAGCCAAACATTCAGTGATGTGTGAAAATTTTAAGAAGTTCACTTTTTGTAATAGAGAAGGTGAAAACAGATAAGTTTGTAGGTTCATTCAATCACTTCTTGGAAAAAATTGAAAAAAAAATGGCAAATTTTTTTAAGAGCAGATGTTATGCCTGGCATTAATGATAACGTTTCTGTTAAAAGTTATTTAAATTATGTTAATTTTTAATTTTTTTGTTGTTATAAAAATTTAGTGTTTGTATATATTGCATATGTATTTATATTTAGAATATTATTACAAGTTTACATTATACACACATTTTTTTATTAGTAGATATTGTGTTATGGAAGTGACAGTACTGTTTGGTTGAGCGAACTTTATACTGACATGTCCTTTTAAGGATTAATACTAGTAGGAAATGATGTCAAAATAATTGTGGATTTTGTAATTATGAAGAAGTTCTGTAATATATGGGACGAAAGTGCAAAATTTATTTTGGCTTTAGTGTGTGTTTTTTTTTAGTAGTATTTTACGTTTTTGAGTTTTAAGTACAGTTTTTTAGCGCTGGTTGCTGGTGGTCAACATACTGGAATCTTTTATTCTTATTTATTTGCAAGGTTAATATTTCACTTTAAGTAACAGTGAAATAATTTTCAATCATTTATTTGAGAACTGAAGTCAATTGCATGTAAGTCTGTCTCCTTACAAAAGTTCTTTTTGGAACTGGTACATCTTTTTTGGTAAAGGGTTGACAGCAGTATTGCCTTTGGCTTCTGAGACTTTTTGGTATTTATCCAAAAAATTAAGTGGAATACTGTGTTTAGAATCTTCACCACCTTTGTGGAAACCGGAGTAAAACAAACGTAAGTCTGTCTCCTTACAAAAGTTCTTTTTAGAACTGGTACATTTTCTACTTCTTGGTAAAGGATTGACAGCAGTTTTGTGCTTGTTTGCCACCATTTTATGGTGTATGGTGATAACGCTTACGCAATGAATAAAGAATATCACCTGGTAAAGTTTACAGTTTGGTGGGTAATATGACTACTCAAGGCACTATAGATAATGATATCAGTATATATCTGACACCGGATGAAGTCAATCTGCTTACTGTGATGCTACAGGAAGTAGTCTGCAAAGCGCAACACTTATTGGAAAGGATGAAAGGGAATGGAAGATGGCGTTTGAATATGTGCGAAGATAATGGTGATGGTCGCTCATCATCCGAAGAAGGGACTATCATAGCCGATGCTGTGTTTGATCACAATAAGCCTATCATTGAATTTTTAGAAGGTACTGTTATTGTCCTGATTTGTCCAGCAGTAATGATTTTCTGGCCGACTTACGACATGTTCGCAAAGAAGTACCTGACTTTAAAAATCAATTTCTCCAGTTGGAGGAAAAAGGTTTTGAGGTTTAAAACCTTGATTTATGAAAATCAATATTTGAGTAAATGTATTAATCTGTCAATTGTGCCCTTAGGGCTTAGAGTCTACGCCTTTCCTAATGCAGTTAAATTTGATAACAACTTGTTCAAAAAACTGAAAGAATTATACAATAGCATGGTTTGGAAGTACTGAAACATTAATAAAATGGAACAAAGAACAGATGAACATTTTAAAAGATGATATTATTAAAATGGATAATGGTTTAAGGGAACATCTTATGATGCATTTTTATCAGTATATGTTTGACAATTTAAGTAATAAGGTTAATAAGTTGATAGATAGCATTGTCATCAAGAAAAAGAAGAAATTATTGAGAGATTTGCAGGCATACCAACAAGAACAGGCGTATATGGTTAATAAAAAAAGATATAATAATAATAATTTGAATGATAATAATGGAAAGAAAGAGTTTATTAAAACAGGTTCATTGTACAGACTTGATTTGTTTTCTGATTCGAGTAATAAAAATAGTTTACAAGTTAATGACAATAATAGGGATCAGGTGTCTAGTGTTTCAAGTGTGGAAAATAAGGAAAATATTCCTTTTCCTACTCAAACCAGTGGCACAAGCAGTCCACCTCCAAATCAGGAAGCTTTTGTCACTGGGGGAAAGAAAAAAGGCAAGAACAAAGGACGTTAGCCTACACACAAGAGATTTTTAATCTTAGTCATTGAAATTTTACAGATGTTGAAGTTAGAGTGCTTAAGAAAGGGTTTTCTTTCTTGCCAGCAAGAAAAGCAAATACAACAGACACCATTTTAGATTTTAAACTATTTGTACAAAAGTTAAATCTAAAATATCTGTATCATGGTTTGCAAAATCATGAAGGTGGACTTTTTTGAAAGAATAGAAATGTTAACCCTCCATTAGTTAACACTTTAAATATTTTTTCTAATTTATGTGAAAATGAGCTATACAAGCTACACAGTAGTGAAAAATCAGTTAAATGTTTGGAAAATCTCACTAGGGAGGAGGACTTGGCCTTAAAACAGTTAGCATTGTATAGTGACATTAGATATATGAAGGCAGACAAAGGACAAGGGCTTGTTATCATGGATAGTCAGGACTATAGTAGTAGTATAAGGAGTTTATTAGCAGATGACAAATATTTTAAAGTGTCTAAAGATTTTGTCAGGAAGAAATTTCAGGAATTATACATTATTTTATTGGATTTGTTATATCAGCAATACATTTCCTTTGACTTGTTTGAATATTTGAATGCCGGACAACCCCAGTTAGGGATGCTTTTTGGCATCCCTAAATTACACAAAGATGTGGAGAATCCTCCATTTAGGCCCATTGTGTCTGCCTCTTTCAGTAAAACTTCAAAAATTTCTGTATATTTGGATAAAATATTAAATTGTATAGTGCAAAGTAGTAAGTGGTATCTTAGAGATTCATGGATGTTTTTGGATAAACTTCGACATTTTGAGTTCCAGGGAAATGAAACCTTGTTATGTACATTTGATGTTTGTTCCTTATATACAGCTATAGATCAAAATGAAGGAATAGAGTTCATGAGGCTATATTTAAACAAAGTGGAATGCAATGAGGATATTTTTGTACTTTGTCAGCTTATGGAATTGGTATTACATAATAGTTTTTTCATGTTTGGAAAGGAAATTTACCAACAGTTGAGTGGGGTAGCGATGGGAGCACATGTTGCGTCTGTCTTTGCCAATTTGGTCATGTGTTGGTGGGAAGTCACTTTTTTGGAGAAAACGGATTTATTTAAATATGTCAAATATTACAGGCGTTACATAGATGATTTGTTTTTTGTATGGGCTGGTAACAGTGAACAGCTTGGTGAGTTTTTCCAAAACATTAATCAGTCAGTGTTTTGGCTGCAGTTCACTATAGGTGGCAGAGGTACAAAGGTT
Source organism: Protopterus annectens (assembly GCF_019279795.1). Classification (NCBI taxonomy): domain Eukaryota; kingdom Metazoa; phylum Chordata; order Ceratodontiformes; family Protopteridae; genus Protopterus; species Protopterus annectens. Next base: position 486,545,810 of record NC_056735.1, read on the forward strand.
CAATTTTTGGATGTGGAAATTGAGATGGATATTGTTAATAGAACATTTAGAAGTACTATTTTTAGAAAGAAAACCTTTACTAATAATTATTTACATTATGATAGTTTTCATTCTAAGCACATGAAAGTCAATGTTTTTTAAGGAACAAGCTATTAGACTGAGTAGAATGGTCATTGATGACCATCATTTTAAAGTAGAGTCCTTAAACAGTTATTCATTAATAGAGGATATTCTAGTGATATTCTAGAAGAGGTATTACAATGTATTATACAACACAGGAATGATAAATGCTCGCCTATACTGAAAATAGGGTTTCAACAAAATAAATTCAGTGAGGATGTAAATAAGAATGATGAGTTGAGGCATGCATTTCCAATACCTATGAGTATTGATGGACCTGCAATTAGAAAAGTTATTCAAGAGAATTGGAAAATTATCTTGGGTAATGAAGAATTAAGCAAGATTATTGGGATGGAAACAAATATTATTAATAAAAAACTAGAAATTTAAAAGAAATTTTGGAAAATGGACATAGAGATGAGAGCCATAATAGAGTTGTCACACATTTAGGGACATTTCCCTGTACAAATTGTAGACAATGTAGATTTATGATGGGTGTACAAAGTCATTATTTTAAACATATAAAATACACTGTGATAGCTAAGGATAGATGTGATTGTCAAAGTGAAGGATTAGTTTATTTAGCAGTATGTTCTAACTGTGAAAATTTCTTGCAACTCCCACTCTAATATCACCCACCCCATCCAACCACTACCTTTCTTTCCACTCCACTAACTACCTTGATTATAGCAAGCTCAGATGCTCATAAGTCAGTACTTATTATACAGCAGGAACTTCTTCTTGTAACATTTGTTAATGTCTGTTATGTACTTCACAGATAAAGATTCTAGTTGTCTACTGATGTACTATGTTCTTCATTTGTAAATATGTTGTAAGTAATTGCTATGTAAATTGTTAATCGCTATGTAATCCAATGTAACTACTGTCTGTTTATTTTAACTTTTCTCCACGGGCCTCCACTGAAAATGGACCTATGTCCAGTCGGACACTCCCGGTCAACAAATATAAATAAATAAATAAGTAAGTAAATAAATAAATACTGGAAAAAACATTAGAAAGTTAAGACACAGGGTTAGGGAACATTTACTGGCCATTAAGAAGAAAGATTTAAGTAATGCTCTAGCCAAACATTCAGTGACGTGTGAAAATTTTAAGAAGTTCACCTTTTTTGTAATAGAGAAGGTGAAAACAGATAAGTATGTAGGTTCATTCAATCACTTCTTGGAAAAAATTGAATTGAAATGGCAAATTTTTTTAAGAGCAGATGTTATGCCTGGCATTAATGATAACGTTTCTGTTAAAAGTTATTTAAATTATGTTAATTTTTAATTTTTTTTGTTGTTATAAAAATTTAGTGTTTGTATGTATTGCAAATGTAGTTATATTTAAAATATTATTACAAGTTTACATTATACACACAGTTTTTTATTAGTAGATATTGTTTTAAGGAAGTGACAGTACTATTTGGTTGAGCAAACTTTATACTGACATGTCCTTTTAAGGATTAATATTAGTAGGAAATGATGTCGAAATAATTGTGGTATAAAAGGAAATGATGTAAATGGTGGATTTTGTAATTCTGAAGAAGTTCTGTAATAAATGGGACGAAAGTGCTAAATTTATTCTGGCTCCAGTGTGTGTTTTGTTTCATGCAGTGAACTTGCTTGCATTTTTTGCACAGCTGTGCAGCATACAGCACATGCAGTTTGCTGGAATGATGTGAGGTACCTCAGCTTTAAAATGCTAGAAAACTGAGCTGTGCTTCCTGTAATTGACTAATTGTCTGTAACATAGCTGGGCAAATTTCACTGTTGCAATCCTTTCTGTAGGACATCCTTTATCTTTGTAAAGATGGTTTCAACAGTTTTGGTCCTCATCAAAATTTAGCAGATTATATTGCAGAGCATGGTTGAAACATTGAATAACCATAGGGAACAACTTTTATTCTCTTCTATTCCCTTTAGTGAAGGAACCTGAAGCCAGTAAGATGTTCAGTGATCTAGTTCATGTAGCAGTAGCTCCTCTACATGTAGTGTGAGTATATTCACAATAATGTACTTTTGTTCTTTCCACAGTTGAGTTATTCTGCCCCAGTACAGTCACTATAATGTTTCTGTGTCAGCTTACTCTGATAGTCCTTGGACACAAACAGTGGTTGAATTTCACTCCATGGTAGACTGCTATCAGTTCAGTTGCCATAACTTTGATGGTTTCACCTGTTTTTGTACATGGCTGTATGAACTTTGTCATCACAAAACTTTGCTTTTGCAACTAAAGGCTTTTATGATGCTTCTATGAGTTCTGGTGATTCTTTAGTGCATCTCCATCACACTTGGTTGTGGACATTGTCTCATAGGGTGTTCAACTGGCCATGGCGTCTGCATTTGGTATAGAATATCCTCATAGATAAGGCTGCTTGCTCCCTTGCCTTGTTACAGCTGCAGATTCCATTTGAATTCTTGGGAGCTGCAGTGCTGCTTTAAGCCTTTTACTGATCCAGTAGTCTTTCCTGGACATGCTGATTCTTTTTCGATACTTAATCCTTTATCCCTACAATAAAAAGTAGACAAAAACTAATACCAGTCTAGCTAATACCATTCACTGAGTCGGCTACCACAGTATCTGAGAGGCCTGTACTACATTGACATTTGACAAATATACCATATTGCTGTCCCATTAATGGATACTGTCCAGACTGTAACTACACATAGATTTATGTTCTTGTACATAAGCATCACAAACAAGCAGGGAGAGAAGACTGAAAAGTACTGAGAACAACTCTGTACAGCAGGACAGTGTATAGCTGAGCAGCCTGCAAAAACACATACGGACAAAGGGGGGCATGCAGACTCCAGACAGAAGACAGGGCACACCCACCTTAGAATCAAAACTGATGTAGCAAGGTGAGGTGGTATCTCTAACCACTATGTCACAGTGATGTCCTTCAAATGTAGCATGTCTGAACCTAGAGAAAACACATGCAGACATGAGATGGTGTGTTTAGTCCAAACAGAAGGCATAAAATCACAGCAGAGAATCTAAACAGGAGGCTTTTACAAGAGAAATAACTCAAGTAGGCAAAGTTTAGCCAGTTTTCTCAATAAATGGTACATCTGAAGAATCACCTTTTGTGTGAAAGTTTACGTATTGTTGATTTTTATTTTAGTAAATTGCAGTTTTTTATTGGTATCTTTGAGTCACTAGAATTTTTATTAATCAAAACTGGAGACCAAGTACTGGAGACAGTTACACTAACTGCTGTGTTACAGTGACAGTCTGTGGTTGCTACATGTTTGAACCTGGTGAAAACACACAAAGAAACAGGATGGCATGTAGTCTCTACACAGAAAGCAGGGCACCCCAGCTGAGATGTAAACATGGAGGCCAAAAACTGTGAGACAGTAATACTAACTACTGTGCCTCTGTGACAGTCTGCAATAACTGGTGCAAAGCCAATGAAAAACACACACACATGGACATGCAGACTACACACAGAAGGTGAAGTACCCCAGATAAAATCAAACTGGAGGCCAAGCACTGGGAAGCAGTAAGATTAACTGCTGCAGTGTTTGTACTACTACATAATACTTCCTTTTGGAATGATTATTATTGAATTATGTGTATTTCAGTCTGGTTAACTTTCTTACAGTTTCTTGCAGTGTCTTTGTCCATTCCCTGATAAACTTGTACAATGAAAATATGAATATCAAAGGGAAATGAACAGATCTGCAGTATGACACACATTTTGACTTTAAGCACTACAAACAGCAGTACAGCTAGCAACAATGCAATGTATTGGCCTTAAATCAGGGCAAGTAGCTGCAGTATGTAAAATAAATATTTTGTCCTTAAGTACAAAGGTTAGCAAGCAATGTTAGTATTAAATATTTTGACATTAAGAAAGGACTGTATGTTTATTAAAAGACAATATTCATAGAAATCATGAACAGCTGTTTGCCACCTGAGTGTAGAAGCCTCCTTGGTGCAACTTCTTCCCTCAGCTATACCTGTCAGCTTCTGAGCACTAAAATGGAAGCACTGACACTCACAAATTATAGCAGAGTGCAAACAATAGGTGTTTTTTTTTTACTTTTTTTTACAGAAGAGAAGAGAAACAGGCTTATTGATACTGCACTCTATAATATAAGATGTACTGTAAGTAGTAAACTATCTTAGTATAGACTTTGGTGCAATTCCCTACACCTCTCAAAACATACATATGAAGTATTTAATTAAATGATGACAGTATCCCTGAGCCTCTGCAAACCACATCAACCTATGCATCACACTTTTAAGGAGCTGGATACTTAAATAAACAGAAGGTAGTTAATTAAACAATGACAATATCCTGAGTCCCTAAATGATTTTACCTATAAGCATCACACACTGAAATAGCTCAAATTAAAGCACACACGCATGCAGAGAAAGCCCTCTGTTTAGGGTATTGTTAGAATCATAGAAGTAAAAGGAAAATATTAACTGTAATTCCCTACATCACTCAAAATGTAAGTGTCAAGTATTAAGTTACTTGATGATAAAAGCTCTGATTTCCAAAACCACTTTAGCCATAAACATCACACACTAATATGACTGTCACTATAGCCTTGAGACATGAACATCAAGCATTTAATTACATGATTTGAATTACAAATAGCCCTAGTTCCCGAACACCAAATTAACCTTAAACATTACATTCTAAACTGACCAGAATTCTTCACCTCACTGTAGCAGTTAGCATCAGACATCTAATTAAATAATGACAACAGCCCACTCCTGAAAATACTACTAGTAGCTGTCACACACCAATATGACTGTAATTCTTTACAGCATTCAAAACGCAAGCATGAGGTGTTTAATAAAATGTTGGTAATAGCCTCAATTCTTAAAAAAACTAGCATAAACATAAGCATCACAGACTAAAATGGCTATAATTCCTTAAACATAAGCATCAAGCATTTACTTAAATAACAATAGCCCTGACCCCCCCCCAAAAAAAAAATAAAATAAATAAAAACACTCTATACATAGGTATCCAGTACAAAGATTTAATGTCACAATAGTCTGGAGTCACAACAGTACTGTAACCTTAAACCAAACACAAAAAATGAAATTTTGACAAAATGTCTGCAGTTCAGAAAATCCTCACTCAAGCCATTAACAAATGCCTCATTTAGAACCATAATTTCTAGAGCCAGTCTAAACAGAAGTGTGGAGCACAAACAGATGGAAGCATAACAACAGCTGTCATTCCTAAAACCAGTCTAATTGTGTCAACCATTTACACATAAGAAGATACCATAATTGTACTGATTCCCAAAACCACTCTGACAATGTTTGCTGATGATTACAAACTGGCAAGAACATAACTGATGCTTGTGATTAAAAGTTATGATTACACTGGGTTTGCTAAGATGAAGTAGTCAGCTTAGTTTTCTTCCCAAAACCAGTCTGTAACCATCAGCATAACAAACAAAAAAGATACCACAATACCCCTAACTTAAAAATTCTCACCTTATAGTTACATAAGAAAAAACAGAAGTTATGCATTATGCTTTGCACAAACCTTGGTACTAGCAGATTTTTACCTATGATTTCTCTCAGAAAGCAGAACTAAAATGAAATCTTCCAGTGCTATGAACTTTGCACTGTAGAGTCTGCAAACGACCTTCTTTAAATCTTGCTTACTGTTTGCTCAGTTGCCATTTTAAATCCTAGCATGGCTGTGAAGGCTTCCCAGTACTGTGGTTCTACCACCTCCATTGATATAGAGGTATAAAGCCCTGACTGTGACCAGGTGACCAATGTTTGATTAGCAGCTTGAGAACCTGTTGGAGCTAGCATAGGGGGAGAGACGAATGATGTGACTGAGCAAGCTTTCCTTCCTTCTGGGGGTGAGGCGTGGTATATTCCTAGCCTTTCTTCTGGGGAGGTGGTGTATATTCCTAGCCTTCCTTCTGGGGAGGTGGAGTACATTCCTAGCCTTTCTTCTGGGGAGGTGGGGTATATTCTTAGCTTTCCTTCTGAGGAGGTGAAATATATTCTAGCCTTTCTTCTGGGAGGTGGGGTATGTTCCTAGCCACATGCATGTGGTGCAATCCTTGGTGGAAACCAGGGATCATGCAAAGGTACTGTCTACAAGATGAGGCAGGGCCTTTAGTTACATATGCACAGTGATGGGTATGCATACCGAAGCATCCCATTGTATACCAACCCCTTGGCTGATTCAAGCATGTTAAGGTGATGCTAGAGCCTTAAGGAAAAGCTCTGATTCCTGACAAGAATAATTTACAGTGAATTTAACTGATTGATGGCAGCCTGCCTTTGGCTTGGATGGGAAGAGGTGCCAATGGTAAGTTCATAGGTTCATAGGTAGGTAGTAGGCTATCTGCACAAAGGCATTTATAAGCCTAGCCAGAATGTGTTGGCTTTCGACGCCCCTTTAGATTAGTTCCCTGTGCCTCTGTCCAGCAGAGCCACTGAAGTGATAACTGGGGTAAACTTTCTGTTTCCCATCCACTCGTCAAGGTTTCTCTTGAAGAGTGCTAGCAAGGAGCTCTGCCTAATGTAGATTGGAATCTTGTTCCATAGCATGGGAAGTCGTTGGGACAGGAATCTATCCCTCCAGCACATCCTATTTATTGTTGTGGTGAGGTTTAGATCCCTAGAGCATGTGGCTCGAGGGGATATGGTTTTCTTTAGGTGGAGCATGTCCATCAATTCTGGATTTGACATGGCCTTGTATGTCAGGCAGAGATCACCTCTGAGCAGGAAAAAAAAAAATCATCTGCTTTTACTGTATTTGTGTTTCCTCCTACTTTATTTTGCTTTTGCCTCTTCTTAAAAGTACTCAATTTTATTTATTCTGCTGCACTTATTGCTGCTTGGTAGTAGCCTGATTAAGTTGTAACTGTTATTCTAAGTCTTTTGGTTTAAGCACTTGGGCTTTATACTGGTTGTTTTACATTAAGAAGGTTTGTGGTCTGAACTGTTGTGGCAGGGCAGGTAGCTTACATCCTTCTAAGCTGGGAATTGCTGATTGAAAGTGCAGTGTCTGCTATTCTAAAAGTGTATTAGTTCTGGTTTAAGCACTTTGGCTTCAGGCCAGTTATTCTACATTAAGAAGGTTTGAGGTCTGCACTCTTGTGGGAGGAGAGGCTGGATTCTGCCCTTTTGAGCTGGGAATTTCTGGTCACAGGCTTATTCTGCCTGCTTATTCAAACTGTTTCTTTCTGAAATTGGTGTGCCTTGTTGCTGTAGCATAGGACCAGATTCAGGCCTACTGAATCTAGCTTTGTTTGTATAACTTGAGCACTGATCCAGGCCATCTTATTTGGAGAAGGTTCTCCTGCACCCTAGCAGCGGGAGTGTGCAGTTAGAACTTGTCTGATTGAAGACTACTGGAACAGGGCTCAAGTTTGAGTTTTTTTCTGGTTAATTGGGTAACTTGTTTAAATCAGATTGTTCGTTTTCTATTGTTTTTATATATATATATATATATATATATATATATATATATATATATATATATATATATAAATTGCACTTTATTCATCTGCTTTTACTGTATTTGTGTTTCTTCCTACTTTATTACTAGGGGTATTGACTACAACTGAACTGAGATATATAACAATAAGCATTTTTTATGCGCATTTAAAGTGCTTTTTTTTATTGTAGCTGCTTTATTTTCTGAAAAAAAAATACTTGTTTCCCGCCTTTCTAAGCTAGTATAGCCCAGTTTTCAGGTTAGTGCTGAATTCAGGGCTGTGTTACACATCTCTGTGTTTGCCCATACCTTACTTGGATAGAAGGAAGTTTCTCGGTTCACCTGTGAGAGAGGGGAGCTTTGAGCAGCCTATCTGTCCCTGGAGGAGTGGTTTCAGCCCAAAAAGTAGTAGTTTATTGGCCAGTTTGGGCTAATTTCTATCTCCTTCATTTCCCTGCTATAAAAACCGCATTTACCTGGTTTTGCGTGCTGGGCAGTGGAAAATAGCTAGGGTATAACTATTCCCGGCTCCACAAAGTCTCCTCTTCAATTTTTTCCTTGGAACAAGACAAACTTTCAGCTTAAGCTCTCAAGCCATTCATTTCTCAGCCCGGCACTTGCTCAAAACACATAGCAATACAGAACTTTGCCATACAGAAGCTGAGATAGAAAGGCACTATTAACTGATCTTAGTTTGGAGTTTATAGATACAGACTATCTGGCGGAGTAGTGAGTCTAATAGCTGATGTAACTTTTTTAAGCAAGTTTGTTTATGTTTGTCGAATTTCAAGTAATTGTCATTGTGGATGTCCAAATTTAATCATAGGAACTGTTTCTAGATATTGCCATTAGCATCACCAAGACTGTTGTTTATTTTGCTGTGAAACAGTATGTCCCTTAACTTGTTGATGCTTATTTTTTTTTAAATATATTTTTATTGAATTTTACAAACTTTTCAAACATAAAAAGGAAAAACTGTAAGTCATTACAGGAAGCAGTAAAGTATAGGCATATATATATATATATATATATATATATATATATATATATATATATATATATATATATAAAACAGTTAGTACAAAAACTATGCATTTATAAAATAGCAGTTATCGTTACAGGGAAACTTACATATTAGAGAATAATATAAGTAGTAGAGACCCCCAATAACCTATTACAGTCAAAGTCTAGAGAAACAAATGGAAAATGGCTTGGAAGGAGGAGTATATGACTGTCTTAAGAAGAAAAGAAAAGCGGTAAAGATGGTATATCCATATAAACCAACTATTTACACCATGTACAACTATTTATACCATATTTGCAACATATTTACACCATGGATGCCAGAGAATAACAAAATAATATAACAAAATACTTTGTAAAATCTAAAGTTACAGTGTGATGATAATGCCTAATGATTATAGGGCCAGATATGATACCTATGGAGGATTTCCTGGAATGTAATGTTAGTGACCCACATTTTGGAAGATTATTTAGTTTGGATTAGGTCAGAAATGCTACACCAGTAATTCTGAAAATATTCTGTTTTTCTTTTTGTTATTATTGCATAACTTATGTGTAGATATATATTTGATTGCCATTGATGTAAAGTTTTCCCAAGATATTGCTGAGGGATTGACCCAATTCTTGGTTGTAAAATATTTGAGAAGAGTGCAGGCTGTAACACAGATGTGGTGATGGATACCCTTAAGAACTTGTTGATGTTTAGTAAGAAAAAATAGTTTTTTGCCAAATGTCTAGACTGCTTAAATCAGTTTGACAGATGCTTGAGCTATAGGCGAGTCACTGCCAGTACATAGAGGAGGCGACCAATGACAATCAAGAAGGGCTACACGCAGCAGTAGAACAGAGGGGGTTATTTGGAACGTGGTATGGCTAGACCTGGCTGAGGCTAATATTATATGTTTAGTTACAGTTTTTCTATTTATTTATTTGTTTGCATTTTGTTTACCGGGAAAGTCCACTAGGCCATATAGAACCCATTTTTAGTGGAGGCCCTAGGAGAAAAGCTCCACAATACAAGGGATTAAGCATATGAATTACAAAACTGAATTATAAAGAAAAGTAAGTACAAAAAATGTACAGCAATGTAATCTGAACAATCAGTGTAGAGATCTACATAGTGTACTGTCTCTATAATCTCTATCTATAGTAGTATTATTTCACACACACACAAAAAATAATGTTGGTAAAAAATAGAGTGGCATACACTTTTTAGGGGGCCTTGGTGCAGGTACACTTCCAGTTTGAGGATAGGTGATTGTGAAGGGAAGTCTTGAAAGAGCAAGGATTTTGAGTTGTTCTGATGGACAGTGGCAGAGCTTTCCAGTTCTTGGCTATTGAGCATGAATAAAGAAGCTGGCCTGGTGGCAGGTTAGGTTTGTGAACCTGCAAGACTTTCTATAAAGATATATATTATATAAATAACTGGTCATGCACCACTACATGTAACACCGGTCTACACGTATGAACAAGAGCACTGTATCGTTGATATTTTCTGCAATACTGTCAGTAGATGATTTACCCATCCGAACCCGTCTCCCAGAAGTAAAGTCATAGTTTGGATACGCTTCTTCCCAACATGGCCTGCCTGAGAACAATCCATGCTTATTCAAAAACCCAGGTTACTTGTGGCACAGACCTATGCTTTGTTTCTTTTGCCACTGTGAATAAAAAAGACATATCCCATAAAGGATTATACTGGAGATGAGATTGCCAGTGGCTAGGTGAAAGGAATTAATATATTTTATAGGGCTACCTTTCAGCCAATCGACTTTAGGTCATGCAGGGATGAGGGTGTACCAGGCCACAACAGACTTAGTAAAAAAAGAAGAAATACTGTGAAGTACAAGATGGCTGGCAAACAGAGAAGAAATGCATTTATTTATTTATTGATTGATTGATATTTGATAAATAAAAATAAACAAATACAGAAAAGAAATCCACTGGCCACAATGGGACCCCAAATGCTATTTTTTAAGTTCTATATTCCGTATCAGATTACTTATCTTTTCTCACTATGACTATGCTAATATATTACTGCCCTTTACAATGTGATACTGGGTAACTGCATGTCAGTGCAGGATTTCAAACTGCAGACTCATGCTTACTGAGCATATCTCTCTCATGGCTGTCACTGAATGGTCTGTAAATCTTGCACTGACCACCTACTGATCACCTGCTGAACAAACTTTACAAAACTAAGCATATTTACTGATACATTTATTACCAAATAAATCTGCCTCCAAGCACATCCCACAGTCCACACATTTCCACAAAAACATTTCCCACACTTACTTCTTGACCAGGAATGCTTAGAACAAAGCAGATGTGATGTGCGACATTTATCCATGATGCAAACAAAAATGTTTTTCATCTATCCACCCATCCATCCACAACCCCTTTTTCCATTTTTACACATAGAGCCAGGATGTCACTTCAACAGGAACATTGGTGTAATAGATAGCATTGTTACATCACAGCCAGAGGATCTCTTGTTTATTTCTTGGCTGGAGTGCCACCTGTCCAGAGTCTGCATGATCTCCCTGTGTTCACATGGGTTTCCTCTGGGTACTCCAGTTTCATCCACATTCCAAAGACATGCAGTAAGTGGACTGGATACTTTAAATTGGCCATAGGTGTGAGTGTGCACATAAGTGTGTGATATGGAAGAACAGCCATGGCAGGGCAAGCCACCTGGTGGTCAACCTTGGCTGTAGTTGATTGTTACTGCTGAAGAAACAAAAATGTTTGCACTACTTTTTAATCACCTATGTCAGCATGTTAAGGCATACCTACTCTTCAAAGAGGGAAGGTTCATCAGGCAAGACTTCTTCAATTTCTTTCAGTTTCAATCACATTTTGTCACAGTTTGTCAAAATTGCATACACTTATATTATGTAAGTCATCTGTGCACTGCAGTGTTTCTTTCATTTTCCCCACTGTTCTGCAACTGCGGACTTGAGGCTGTGTGGGTGGGGCAACACCTGGCATGGTGGTGGAAGGAGCTGTAAAAAGATTTTTTTTTTTAATTTTAGACATTTTTAGGTTACAGTTCTTGATACAAAAAAATCAGTAAAGGCATAACTAATTTTGAATGAGTTTATTGAATACAGGGAAAGTAGCCACTTGGGCTGCAAATGCAAAATGCATTAATAAACAAATCAGTAAAGGCATAACTAATTTTGAATGAGTTTATTGAATACAGGGAAAGTAGCCACTTGGGCTGCAAATGCAAAATGCATTAATAAACAAATAGCTTCTATGTTTGTTTATCACTGCAACTTTTAACACAACACAATCCACTGTCACTAATTCATTGACTTTTGATCCATTAAAACCCTATGAAACTGCTTACAGTTGCTCTTTCACCCATGTAGCCCCCCACCACCATTTGTATCTCTAAATATAGTACCTCTGAGATAGCACAACTGTGGTGTAAGATCAGGTAATATTGTGATTGGGGGTGGGGAGAAAGTTCCTTACCCCCACTGTTACCTGATCTTGATGAAACTACATTTAGCACTTCAAAAAGCAGGACCCACTTCTGAACTCAGGATCTACTTCTGATCCTGGAAATGCCTTACCAGCCATATCTATATGGAGATGGAGTGCATCATTATGGAACTCATTATCAAAGATATAAGCAGTCTTCAAACCCTGGACCCAAACCAGTTTAGGCTTGTTAAAGGCATAGCATCCCTAAACATGATGGACTTTTTTGAACAAGTCACTGAGGCACTGAACTCAGGCAAATTAGTTCACACTGTACACCTGGACATGACTGAATGTGACATGACAAAATTCTGACATCACTGGTAAGCTAATCAAGTTAAATGTAAGCACCTATGATTTCTACCGGATAGAAAACTTTCTCACTGATAGAAACTTGTCAGTTAATTTTGGGGGCACAATCTCAACCAAAAAAATAGTTACCAGTGGTGCACCGCACTAGGACCACTCCTCTTTAGTATCTGCTTGTCTTATGTCAAGGCTGTCACTGGGGTCTGTAACTAATGAAGTCTGTTGATTGCAAACTCAGAAAAGGCATAAACACCCCAACTAACCACTCGATTCTCTGGAGGGGGGGAGTAATGAGCACTAACAAGTAGTCTGTAGACCATAGCCTTATACTAAATGACACGGAATGCAGCAGTGGATTCTTTGGCAAACCCAGGCACCAATGCTGCTATCACATAGGTAACGCCACCCTAGAAACTGACTTGGTCATCAGGGGCTTGGACACTTTCACTGATGATGAGTTAAGCTTTGACCACCATGATACCACTAATGTTAAAAAATCTTTTTATATAATCAGAGTAATAACCAAGGGTATATCTTCTAGACCCAAGGAAGTCATTACCCCTGTGTACTTCTCCCTTATCAGGCCAGTTATAGAGTATAATGCCCCTTTGATATGTACTTATCTTACCACATAACCCAACTCGAGAGATGACAGCACTTCCTTATTAAGACAATCAAGGGCTTGTCCATCTTGAGCTACCCAGACCATCTCTTTTTCTGTGTCCTGCTGACATTTGAGAGGGGATCTCTGCCTAGCCTCAAAGCATCAGGTCCTAATGCAACCTCCTTCATATTCACAAAACTAATAGCACCCTAAACACCCCCTCAAGGGATCTGAGCTTCCTCCACAATATGAATAAGACCTACTGGTGTGATTGATACCAATCACAGAGAATACCTTTTAGAAGGACTAAACCCCCTGTTGATGTAAAGCATAGTAGCTCCCTGTCCCTTTTAAAGCACAACCCATATGACTATAAGGGCAATTGTAAGTACATCCCTGGTCTGGCCCCTCGAGCCCTTATGGAAAGGGACATAACTAAGCCCAAATTAATTTATCTTGTTGGGGTCTAGTGTTAATTCATGTCTTGGTAAATTATTTCAGGATCACGTGGCTATGCTATTATTAACATCTGAACCTCTGAACACAGAAAAAGTTTTAGGTCTCCTGGAGTGGCATACACCATGCAGCAATAGTCACTGAGTGATTCAAATCTGCTACACAATATCAGGATTCAAAGGGGCCACTCTGGTGTTACCACAGTGACAGAAGTCCACATGGAAAAGATAAAGAATATGTTAACACAGTGAGCCATGGTGACAGACGGTTCTACCTCACTTCAACGACACGCCGGAACATCGACACGGAAATCGCGAGCCCCAGAACATCGAAAGCTGAGAAGACCGATGTGACGGGACCCAGAAGATCGACAGTGGAGAAGACCGACCCGACGGATGAAAGCACCGACGCCGAGGATGCCGACATGGGAAAAGGCTGTGTAAGTATGCGGTAGTGACGGACGTTAGGGTGTGAGTAAGGTAAGTGTGGATATTGACGGTCTGTGGGGATAGGGGTGGGTTAAGTGAGTTAGGGTTAGGGAGCGGGTCAGGTAAGTGTGCGGTAGTGATTGTGTTTGGGTTAGGGGCGGGATAAGTGTGTTAGGGTTAGGGAGCGGGTCAGGTAAGTGTGCGGTAGTGATTGTGTTTGGGTTAGGGGCGGGATAAGTGAGTTAGGGTTAGGGAGCGGGCCAGGTAAGTGTGCGGTAGTGACGGACCTTAGGGTTAGGGTTTGGGTTAGGGTTGTAGGTAGTTGTGTATGTGAGGTTTAGTGTGGGTTTGTAGGGATTTTGGTGTGCTTGTGTTGCGTATGTGGTTTTTGGACGGGGAATGTGTTTTGTTTGTTGATTGTGGTGTGTGAAGTGTATGAGGTTTCGTGTTTGTGTACCGTCGGTTATTTCGTTGTCGGGCATGTGGAATTTCGTGTTTTTGTACTGTCGGTTATGTGATTTCGGTGATTGCATTGTTGGTGTTTTGGTGTTTCGTTTATGTGAGGTAGAACCTGACAGACACATATGTAGCTTTGCATACTAAACTGTAGAAACAGGTCAACAGTGACACTGCATGAATTAAGGCTGGTACAGATGTATTCAGTGATAATGCATAAGACATTTTCAATACTGTTGTCAGACCAAAGAAAATTTTGAGAGCCTGAGACAGATGATACAGTAGCTGTGATACATGTTTTAAATTTTTTAGTGTAAGAACTCCCTCACCACAGAGCAGGCAAGATATAGCTAGGAAAATAATTGTTTAGAATCTCATGAAGTCCACCTTTGTGGAGTGGGAAGACAGTGGCCTTTTTTAACTTTGAGTGGACAATACTGTACAAGATGCTTCTGTCGATTAGTTTCACTAAGAACACAACTGTAGTTCCAGTTATCAGAAGAACAAGTGTCAAGAGTGCCAACCACTGGACCACTGAAGTTTTTTAACTTTAGCAACAACTTTTGTTTTCTGTGAACTTAGTTTACGATTTCAAAAGAAAAACTAGTGAGTGAAAATGCTGGATAAAAACAAGTGTGTCATGCTCTCTGGGCCATTAGGGATCCAGACCTCTTATTTCTCCACAATTTAAACAATCTAGTGACCAATATAATGATAGATTAGAACCTGCTTCAGCAAATAAGCAAGTCACGTTGGAGAGACATATTTGTCACGCAATAACTACCCCTTCTCTGGAACAAACTTCCACTCGGAATCAGTCAATGTAACACAGTATCTTCCTTTAAGAAGGAAATAGATAATAAAATCGTTATTCATACATTCAGGCCCTACATGACTGGCCTTTTGCTCCTTGAAAAAGAAAGTTAAGGTCTAAGGGTGGGTTATTGGCAAGTTGAAAATGTTCACAAAGCCCATTTGCCTTGTACATTCTGTGATTCTATGGTTCTAAAACTGGAGTTGGCTGGTATTCTAAAACTGGACTTGGCTAGTACAGAGTTTATAAAATGCTGTTTGAATAAGTCAGCTGTAATATTAGAGATTAGCTGACCTGAAGGGGTGGAGCTGAGTATGTTCCAAGTGTGGAAACGTTTATAGAAAGCTTTTCTGTATTGTTTGGGAGTACGACAATTATTTTATAAGTTAAGAAAAGACTTTTGCTTGCTATTTCCTATGAACATATTACTGTTATTTCTCAATTTTAATAATTTTGCAAGAATATTGGTAGTTCATCGGGAAGGTATTTTTTTATAATGAAGTATGATTTTTTTTTTATTTTTTTTTACAAGGACTGGAAGATATTTGGTTTTGTGTAATTTTTAAGGATACAGCTTGCTCAGAGATTTTCAAAAGGGTTTTGTATAATTGGTGTAGTATGTATTGTCAAGCCAGGTTTGACCAAGAGTAGGTACATCAAGCCCAAGTCATCAAAACCTGGCTTCTCATACACTAAGAAGAAGGAGAGGTGGTCTTGAGTTTTGCTGAGCTGGATTTCACTGGATCAGGTAGAATGATCCAAGAGTTCTCAATATATCTTTACATATATGATATAATACATTTATTTTTAGAGCTTGATGGAGTAGTTTGACAAGATATATGAAGAACTAGTAAAGATTGTTAAAGAGTAGGAAGACTAAGGTCACTATTAAAATATAACACGTTTCTAAGTTTTATAAATCTTATAAATATTTTAAAAGTATAATTTTATGAAGTGTTTGTTAGTTTCAAGTTTATTAAAGTGCTTTTATATAAACATTGCTTATTCAGTTTAACAAATGTAAAATAAATAAATAAATAAACAAAAGAAAATAGAATAAAGCATTAAAAAGGGGAAAAAATGGAGAATGAAAAACAGTAGAAGAACAAAGTAATCTAATTTAGAACATTCATATTTTGTAGAGCAAAACCAAAAAACATTTGCTCAGGAGTAACATACATTATTAACTGTGTACAAAATCACAAGCCAAGATGTTAAGAAAGTAATTTAATTGAAAAAATAGCAGTTCAGCAGTAATACGTTACCTCATGAATGATAAAGCAGAATAGATGATGAAACCAAGTAAGAAACTACCTTACAGTCCTTACTTGGTAAGAGGAATGGCACAAAATGGTGCTCCAGTCACCATTCTCAGTGATGACTGATTTTATTTCACTAACCATTCTGAAGTACGTAGTACAGTCCTCATGCCTCAGACATTGATGACAGCATATTTTACCAGCTCTGATTATGGAAACACGCTGACAATAATAGCATTTGAAAACTCTGGACTTTGCTGGAAGACATCTACAAAGCTGGAGATCAGTTGAAGTAAATTAAAACAGAAGTAAATTTCAATGATAAGGACCATATATCAAGGATACATCCCACCAACACAATCTGACAGCTGTCATGATACATATGGAGATACAAAAATTGTCCTGCTGTCAAGTTAATCCTATCAAGTCAATCAGAAAGTCAGAATGGATTGCTCGGTAATAGAGAAAAAAATGTATCAATAATAAAAAAGTAATTAACTTTATCCTTGAATTGGAATCACTGCCCTAGAGGAATGGCAGAAAATGTCTCAGTTATAAAATTGTTAAGCTGTCAAAGGTATT
Source organism: Protopterus annectens (assembly GCF_019279795.1). Classification (NCBI taxonomy): domain Eukaryota; kingdom Metazoa; phylum Chordata; order Ceratodontiformes; family Protopteridae; genus Protopterus; species Protopterus annectens. The sequence goes on from NC_056735.1 coordinate 486,562,797, forward strand.
ATAGATAACTCTATTAAAGAAGAGATTTTAGAACTGATACAATCTGAAGTCAAAGTCGGTTTTCACATGGATGAGTTAAGTTCCTCTTAGTGCCTGTTTTCAAGTTACTGTTTCTGGAACTGCCATTAGGAGACGTGTATGGCTCATGACCCAGCTGTTTCCTAATGATGTAAAGCTAAGATCTTAATGCTCACCTAGACAGGGTTACACTTTTTTCTCACTTTCTTAGAGAGTTCCAGAACAGGAACAAGGTAAAAGAATGTAAAATGTTAAAAATGTTTCACCCTCCACTGATTAAATATGATAGAATTTTTCTTTCACATAATGGACATTTTACAGAAGGCAAACACAACTGTGGTGGGTTCTTAACAAGCAGCCGTTCTGGAAAAAAATCAAAACAAACAAAAAAAATATCAAGAGAGACAGGAGACAACTGCAGCTAAAGGAACAGCACAGCACCCCTTCTCTGCAGGACAGATCTTTCTCCTCATAGTTATGCCATGAAGATCTATCCTAAGTTGTTTCTTCTCCTTTCTTGCATACTGCAAATAACAGGTAGATTGTAAAGGTTCATAGGTAATGTTTCATTGTTATAGACCATTAACATGTGATAACATTAGACAAGTGGGTCAGGGAGACAATGTCAAGGTGATACTTGAGTTATTCCTTTACTCCAAAGCATCAGACCCTCTTGGTCATGGCAATACTTCAGGAAAGTCTTGGTATCAAGTCGGAAAAACTGGATTGAGAAGCACAATAATTATTGGGGTTTTACTCTTTTATACTAGTTCCAGAGAAACAATACAAAGGAGACCCATATCTCCAAGTTTGTGAGCAGGCTAATAAAGCACCTTTTTCCACTTTAATATACTGACGAGAAACCCTGACTTTGTAAAGTTTCAAAAAGATATCTTTAACAGATGGGAGGCCCAAGCTGGATGTGTATCAAAATAATTCCATCATCTGATGAGTTTAGGCCATTGAGAAATACCTCTTAAAATTGTATATTTAAATAGAGATGTCCAAGAGTAGAAAGTCATTTAGCTATTAAGTATTTATTGTCACTTCCACTTTGAAAGCCATCACCGGTGTAGACCAGGATGGCTGTTAAGTAGATGGAGAGTAATGCACAAATAAAGAAGCCCCATTGCTTGTCCCTGGTTTGGGTGGTGAATGGGAGTATATTTGAAGTACTCAAGGCATGGCAGTCATCTGATCATGCAGATTCCTCAGGACCTTGAGAGATTTTGTTGGACACTCAGATCTTGATAATATCTTCCACTGGACTTTGTAAGTGTTGAACTGAAAAGACCCCGTCAGGTCAATGAAAGCTATATACAGTTATCAGTGCTACATTCCTTGGATTTATTTGACAAATAAAGATTATACCCTTTATTTTATAAGGTGGACTAAATTCTTGTTGAAATTTCATCAGAGTTTTTTTCATGGATGGTAGGGATAATTAATTTCAGATGACTTCAAACAATGATTTTCTCAGGAAATGAAAAGGAAAGCAATGTATTCAAAACAGTCACACATAAATCATTTCTCTTCTTGAAGCGTGCATTGTAGCTAACATTCTTCATGTCCCATGGCATCGTCTCACTCTTCCAAATATAGAATGAGTAGTTAGAACTTTAATAACAACTTTGTATCACTAGTGCCAACAAAATCTAGCTGTCTGCCATCTTTTCCTACAGCTTTCTTGCTCCTGGCCTTCCTAATGTCTTGTACTTTCTGGTAAAAAAATGTTTTAGGGTGATGATGCCTAGAGCTGATTGTGGCATTTGATATGAGACTTACAGTTCAGGAAGTTCAAAAATTTTCATTTCAACTTGTTTGACTTGCTCGATATCTCTTAAGGAATATCAACTCACCTTGTGAGTGGATAGAGATAAGGCTGCAGAAACCTGGAGCATAAACAGCCCCTGTAATCTGGAAGAAATGTTGAATGCTATTTTCTTCAGTATGAGGAAACACTTTTTCTCTTTGTCTTGCAGACTTTTTTATGTTTCATGTCAGCTTTTGACCATCTGCCTTGAGCTGCTAGCTTGACTATTTTAGTGGTATGTGATGTCATTTTGTTATGTGCAGTAAACTTTTGATGTCTGAGTAGAACAGGAATTTCACACTAGTTTTACTTACACAAGTTCTGGTCGCTGGAGACATATGAATTGATTTAACAAGTGCCAGTTTGATGGCAGTCTTGAGTACCTTTTAATATGCCTCATTGTTTTTATCAGTTATGAGAATGGCCCAGTGTCTTGACTGAAGATATTTATGGAAGTACTCAAACCACTGGATCATGTGACTTAGTACTAAATTTCTTTTGCACTTAGCATGGCTGTTTTCAGTGTTTTTCAACAGGTTAAATATTCATAATGCATTTAGTGAGGTGATAGTTCATTCAGTAGTTGTAATTTCCTCAAATATGTCTTATGATGTGGAGCTCTTGGTAACTGTTTTAAATCTTAGGTCCTGCAATGCCAAGTTCTGGAATGTGGAGACCAAATGGCCAGAAATCTGGACTTACATATACTAAGTTTGAGACTGACATTTCTTGGAATATTCTTTCTTCTCTGAGGTATGACAATCTTGAGATGGTAGATATAAGTTAAGTGGGTGTGGGGTGGCTTCCTCCACACTGGCGAGTACAGGGCCCCCTCCCTGCAAAACACGTTTAAAGGAGAAGATCAACTTTTGATATTCACTCATATTTTTTTCTGTCTTTTTCCAGTGTTTTATGACTCAGGAATCAGAGCCTTGAGATATCAATATGGAGCCTGAACTGTTAATTTCTTACATGTTCCTCATTTTCTGAATAGCCTTTTTATCATAACTTCTGACTATGATATAGGCAAGGGGGTATCAGTAAGCTGATCAAGGATTTCACCATGCAGTCTGGTACTTAACAACTACATTTTATGATGGCATTCATGGAAAGATCGGCAGGTGTCTTCAAGAGCAGGATTCCACTGGAGTGTATCTCTCCTTTATGATGCTTCATAATACTGATATTCCAGAGATCACAATCAGAGTGATTCTACTTCTGAAATCCTCAAGAGCAATAATATTTTTATTAATTACGTGGATTGGACTTTGTCATTGTAAGAGTTAAATAAGCAAATAACATGGCAGAAGTCAGTCAAGAGCTCTAGAGTTCAAACAGAATTTACTAACACAAAGCATAACAATGAGTTGAACACTTTCATCCTTGCCAATAAGGACTTCATCAGAACTGACCACACCATACAAATGTTCATTTAAATACAAAATAAGTTAATAATACAACCAATGAACACTGAGCAAGCTAAAACTGGTTAAAAACATTTTTCTTTCTTAAAGGCACATGCAATAATTAAACATACCCATAAGCCTGACCAGCCTTGTCTGCAAGGCTATGGAGCGCATCATCATGGAACTCATTAACAAAGACACTGGGAACCTCTAAACACTTGACCCAACCCAGTTCGGCTTTGTTAAGGGCAGATCATGCCTACTAAACCTGGTTGACTTCTTTGAGACAGTCACCAAGGCCATAGACGAGGGAAAGGTGGTTCACACAGCCTACCTTGATCTCGCCAAGGCGTTCAACACCATTTCTCACTTGGGTATTATAGAAAAACTCACCAGCCTGAACATAAACTTCTACATCACAAGATGGGTTGCCAACTGGCTTACAGACAGAACTCACACGGTAAGAATAGTGGGCTCCAGGTCCGACTCTAAACCAGTCACAAGTGGTGTCCCGCAAGGCTCGGTTCTGGGACCCCTACTGTTCGGCATATATTTCTCAGAAGTACAAGCAAGCACAGGAGGACTATGGCTAACCAAGTTCGCCGATGACTGCAAAATGGGAGTCATAACTGACTCTCCGGCTGACACGGACATCCTTCAGAAAGGCCTTACTGAGACAGACACCTGGTGTCAAAGTCATGGCCTCAAGCTAAATGCCAAAAAATGCATAGTCATCCCATTTGAGAAAAACAAAACACCCACGAATTACCACATAGGTGACAGCCCCCTTAATACAGAAGAGGTAATAAGAGATCTGGGGACCCAGGTAGATAGTAATCTCTCATTTGACAATCATATTGCCAAAGTAGTTAGGAAATCCTTCTATGTGGCTCATCTAATTACTAAGGGGTTTGCATCTAGAAATAAAGAGGTTATAGTGACCCTCTACTCGTCACTCATCAGACCCATCATAGAGTACAATGCCCCATTTGGGATGTACCTCACAAGACACTTCCAACAGCTGGAAAGACCACAAAAGCACCTCTCCAAGAGGATTACTGGCCTCAGACATATGTCCTATGCAGCCCGACTGAAAAAACTCCGGCTGTACTCAGTGGCATATCATTTACTCACAGGTGATCTCTGCCTGACTTACAAAGCCGTATCCAACTCAGAATTGATGGACATGCTCCACCTAAAGAAATCCAAGTCACTGCGAGCCACGTGTTCTAGTGAGCTAAACCTCGACACAACAATAAATACAACATGCTGGAGGGATAGAGTCCTGTCACAGAGACTCCCCATGCTTTGGAACAAAATTCCTAACTACATTAGGCAGAGCCCCTCACTAACACTCTTCAAGAGAAGCTTTGACAAGTGGATGGGTAACATAAAATACACCCCTGGGATCACTTCATTGGCTCTGCTTGACAGAGGATCAGTTAATTAATCAATGGGGCTGCGAAAGCCAACACACTCTGGCTAGGCTTAAAAATGCCCTCGGGCAGATAGCCTAGTACTTACCTATGAAACTATGAACCTATACATTGATAGGAAAGTAAAAAGTATATAGATTAATTTAAATTCTTTCTAAAACAACATGAATAAATATTAAATACTAAAACTGCATAAGTAATATATTAGTGCTAAAACAAATACTCAATAACTTAGCAGGGTAACCACTCACCACTGGATTGCAGTTTAATTGCCCTTAATTTTAATAAACATGTTACAGAGGTGGCATAATTTAATCCTGGTTTTACATTTGCATTCAAGCGCACCTGCCATAACAATTCTCTGTACTCTAATGTTTGTTCCCAAGAATCAGCTCTGAGATTTTTTGCTACCTGTTCTAAAATAAAAAAATAATATCTTTGCATACCATTCTGTGCCTATACAAGGCATTTCTCTCTTTTTTATTTTTTTATGTCATTCTTATGTTCATAAATCCTTTTGTACAGTGGGCATTTAGTCTTAACCAACATAAAATGAGAAACAGGAGTCACAAAATGCTAAATATACAACTCCTATACTTTTACAGTTGAACCTGAGTCTGAATCTGAATGTGTGATTAATACTTGGTAAAACTATACTCTCCTCCTCAAACATACACTCACATTGTCCAAACATTCTGCACTTGTCCATACCTTTCCTTGTGCTGACTGTATTATCTGGAGTACTCCACCTGCTTTTTCAATTTTTGTCTTTTAGGTTGTTACATCTTTTGAAGGTAAATATGGGTTGCCTTCCCACTTCCACCTTTTCTGTTAAATCAGCGTCACTGGCTAGCTCTTCCCAGTTGTTGTTAATAACACTTTGGATGGCCTTATTTTCGGTGCCATACCTAAGCACCATACTTTTCCCAAAGGGTACCCTCTGAACACTGGCTCATCATCAACTCCTTGCCATCATTTTCCACCAGTTTGTGTTGTTGGCAATAGGGAGTCTCTTACCTAATAGGGTGTAGAATCTAGAATTTCTCCCTTGCTGGACATCCCTGTAGATACAATCCATCAACTCCTCTAGGTGCCCCCTTTCATAAAGCATGTGCCTTAGGAAACTGATTTCCTTCTTAAAGTCCATGTCATCTGATATTATCCTGGATATCCATACATTCTGATCTTTTACTAGGCTTTTCATTTGTTTAAATGGATGGCAACTGCTTAAGTGTAAATCATTGTTAGAGAAGGTGCGCTTCCTATATATATAGTGGATTTAAAAATTCTCAAATCAAAATCTTTACTTAAAGTCACATCTAAAAAAATGAATGTGTGTTACAGAAAAAAATGTGAATATCAGAAAAGTGGTGGAGCTATTAAAATAGTGAACAAATTGACTAAGGGAGTATTCATCTCTCTTCCAAATCAGAAAGATATCACCCAAAAAACATAAATAGTTAATAATATACTCTTTGTATTGGGACAATAGAACATACTTAGCTTCCCAAGACCATATGATAATGTCTGCATAAAATGGAGTGCATGGCCACCACTAATCTGTTTGAAATGCTTTCATAGGTTCATAGGTTCATAGATTAGTACTAAGCTAACTGCCTTTGCGAGTTATTTTAAGCCTAGCCAATTATCCATTGTGAGACTCAAACCCTGCACTTTGCGTTTGTAAGGCAAACACCTTAACCATTAGGCCACCCTCCAAACCCCCTAAAATATACATATTCAATCAGTACAGCTCTTTCCAGTGGTGAGAATCAAACCTTGCACCTTATGGATGAGTGGCAAACACCATAACCACTGAGACACTTTCGCCTTCAAAGAATATAAAGTTGTTGTTTAGAATGATGTCCATAAAATCACACATTATGTTGACATCATAATTACACAGATTACTACCAGTACAAAGGAACTCCCTAAACCATTCACATCCTATTATCATTAGGGATGTAGTTACTAACTACCATTTATGGTGAAAATGCTCTTTTAGTATATTTCCCCAAAACTCTCAGGAATCCCTGAGACTTCAGTTCCTTTATACTTTTTGTCTATAAATATGGCCAAGGGGTGGGGCCACAACAGGCCTAAGGGGGGCATCTTGGATGTTCTTATATCCCTTTGAAAAATGTTGTATACAATCGGATGCTCAACTTTCAAAAACTTGTACGCATCCTTGTTGATCAACCTATCCATTAATAGCCCATACAAATACACATCAATTCTTCCATAAGTTGCTTGGATTTCATTCATGGACACTCTAGTGTATTGTAACTCATTGTTCAGGTGTGTGAACATTTTGCTATCATAGTTGACTACTTCCATAATTATGATTCCCCCTCCCTTATCTGAATTCATAACTCTGATAGTTTTGTCACCCACTGTTTCCTGCATAAGAGCTACTTCCTCAGTGGTCACGTTACCTCTCCATTTATATTTGTTATAGGAGTACCACTTACGAACATGTAAGTGTTTCTTGACATTTTCATCAGCACTAAGCATTTGGACATAAACATTGATGAACGGGATGGATGCTTATCAAAAATAATAAAGCCCATAACAACTAGGCCAACAATATATATGTATGAACGTGTGTGTGTGTGTGTGTGTGTGTGTGTGTGTGTGTGTGTGTGTGTGTGTGTGTGTGTATATATATATATATATATATATATATATATATATATATATATATATATATACTGTGTCATGGCATAACGGTAACAAAAAACTAAAATTGTCATTGCAGTGGGCTACACTCCCATGCATCCCTCGTGTTTTTGCTTTGCACTCATATATCCGGTTTCCAAATATACTATCTCTGAGGTTACTGTATCTTGCAATGGAGAGAAAATACCACACCAAAATGACTTTTGTGAAACATGTTATTCACTCCTAAAAATGCAGTTCTGGACTTCACAAACACCTTGCCTAATTGTAAACATACAGCCAGAATTGTCATCTGGACTGGTTGTGAGATATTTATTCATAACAGTAAACATTTCTGCAAGTTAGTTTGTTCTTTTTTTTTTTACTCAAATAATTTTTATTTTGATGATATAACATAATCAAAATTGTTTATATTAGATAAACTTAAAACCTATATACAATATTTACATTTAGCCTGACAAGTAAATTAAGATAACAATAAATCTGCATATAAATAATGATCTTGATACATTTAGCTGCAGTTATCAGGAAGAGTCTGATTCCAGTTGCAAGGTGTCAATCAAAGCCAAGACTTTTCTCCAAGGGTTAGTAATTAGTGGCTTAGGATAGATTCTTAATTCTTTAGTTTTGATTTCCATTAACATAAATTTCTTCAGTAAGGATAATAATTCTTCTATGGTGGGTGCTGCGCTGGACTTCCATTTCCTAGTTATACATTTTCTAGCTATTGCTAGTATAGTCCATAACAGATACAAGTCCATTTTCTTCAAATGTGAATTATTAATTACATTCAGCAAAATTAAAAGGTTTTTCAGGATAAATGTATCCGTAAATATTGCTTGTAAAAAATTATTAATCTCATTCCAATATTTTAATAATGATACAATCATAAAAAATATGAGACCAGTCTGCATTAGTTGATAATTGGCATCTCCAGCATGTCTTGTTACTGGAGGAGTTTATTTTTGAGAGTTTCTCAGGAGTCAAAAAGGATCTATGTAGATATTTCCACTGAAAAATTCTCCAGTATTGTGAATTGAAAGTTAATTTAACTGATAATAAGATATTTATCTTATCTTCCATTGATAATGATATTTGAATATCCTTAGTTAAATATTGCAAATATGCTATTTTGGGAGCAGTCTTATAATCAATTAGTATATTATATAAGTGCGATAATTCATTCTTTGCATTTGATTTTTGTAAATGATTTAAAATAGCCAAATTATGAATTTCGGAGTACTTTAAAAAGACGAGTTATTTACTATTCTACACAGATCCATTGTGTATGTTAAAACACCCTGAAGAATTAACCAATCATTTGAAGTTAATCCATAAGTTGACAGTAAGTATTGTGCATCCAGGAGTTTTTGATTTTCCATACAATGAAACCAACATATTAAGTTCCTATTTCCCCATAAATTAAACATCTCTGTGTGTATCTTATCAGGAAAGTTTATTGTAATATTGAATGGTATTAGGAATGCATACCAAAGTTTTATGTCCATATTTGTATTAATAAATTTCTTAAAGACATCAAAACTATAATTTATTAGCTTTAATTTAGTTGGTTTGACTGTATTATATTGTAGATTAAAACTTAGTAGTACCATATTCTATTATCTTTATCAGTTACTGTAAGATTTTTTGATAAGGCATTTTCATTCATTAGTATTAAGAGGTTCTCCAGTCCGATTCTCGGCTGGTGTGCCTTCTTTGCGGAGTCTGCATGTCCTCCCTGTGGTCGCATGGGTTTCCTCCGGGTGCTCCGGTTTCCTCCCACATCCCAAAGACATGCAGTAGGTGGATTGGACACTCTAAATTGGCCCTAGGTGTGAGTGTGTGCATGTGTATGCCTTCTGTGGAAGGTTGGGAGCCGGGCAACTCGACACAGTAAAACTCCACTGCCAATCTCGAGCGGACAGATGATCCGCTGTGGCAACCCCTAACTGGGAAAAGCCGAAAGAAGAAGTATTATAGAATGCAACCTTTTCCAATTGGCAAAATATTTAGGATTTACCCAGTCTATCACCCTTTTAATTGTGGAAGCCTTTATGTATGTTTCAATATCTAGGAATTTTAGTCCTCCTTGTTCCCATTTTCTAATATGATGAGAATATGCCACTTTTTTTTTGGATACCACAGAAATTTCAACAAAATTTAAGTAATTTCTTTAAGATATCTTCTTTCTGGTAAAAATATAAGATACTGTGCTACAAACATTACTTTAGGGAGTAAGATATTTTTTATCAATTGTAGTCTATCTTTAAATGTAAAGAACATATTCCATTTATTCACCAGTGTCTTAATTGATTTTATGATGTTAGTATAATTGATATTTAGGGTTTCTACTATTTTCTTACATAAGACTATCCAGTAGTCTAAAGCTGAGACTTGTTTACCAATAATATGATTTACAGATGCCTGTACCTCTTTTTTTTATTTAATAATAAAAACTTCGATTTTGATTTATTAAAGTAAAGGCCAGACATTTTTTGGAAGTTCCCAATTAACAAGTCACTTCATCTAAAACTTCCTTGGAATTTGGCAATGTAAGAAGCACATCATCAGCAAACATCATTATTTTAGAACTATATTGGTCATATATATATCTATTCCTCTTATCTTTGGGTTGTTACGTATTAAGATGGCAAGTATTTCCATGGCCAATGCAAATAGAATAGGAGACATGGGACAACCTTGTCTAGTACCTCTAGTGATCTGAATTGCTTTGGAAGTAAAGGGGCTTATTTTAATGAAAGCTAAATTATTTTCATAAATTTTCTTTAAAAGTGTGATAAAGCATAACAGAAAATCAAATATATGTAAAACTTTAATTAAATAATCCCAATTTAAGGAACCAAAGGCCTTTTCAATGTCTAGACCAATTATCAATGCTTCTTGATCTGTTTTATTCAAATAATCTATTAAAGTTAGAATCCTTTTGATATTATCCTGTGTATGTCGGGTTCCTATCAGTTCGTTGAAACTTCAGCAGTTTGAACACCATATGTTCGAACTATGAAGTTTGAAAACTGATTATTGCGAAGCCACGGAACATCAAATTCTTTCCCAGGAAAATAATTTGGTGGGCTGTTTCTGTGGCTTCGCAATTTTCAGCACTGTGGTGGAAAGTTACGGTTCGGGTTCAGGTAAGTGTGCGATTGTGTGGATGTTAGGGCGCAGGTTAGGTGAGTTAGGGTTAGGGTGCAGGTGAGGTGGGTGTGCGATAGTGCTAGACTTTAGGGTTAGGGCGGGATAGGTGAGTTAGGGTTAGGGTGCGGGTCAGGTGAGTGTGCGATAGTGACGGACCTTAGGGTTAGTGTTTGGGTAAGGCAAGTGGATAGATAGTAGTGTATGTACAGTTTTGTGTATGGTTAGATGTAGGATTTTTAAGTGTATGTATGTGGATTGCTGTTTTTTTTTTGGTGTGCTTGTGTTGTGTGTGCGTTTCTTGGAACTGCGATTTTTTTCCCCTGGGAAATAAATTGCTGTTCTAAGCCTTTGATGGTTTTGCACTTTGAGGTTAGAAGTTTGAACATATGGTGTTCGAACTTCTGCCATTTCGTCGAAGTGATATAGACCCTGTATGTCTGCTATATATAAAACCAGTTTTGTCTTCCTCAATTATTTTAGATAAGGGTATTTTCATTCTATTGACCATGATTGACATAAAGAGTTTATAATCATTATTCAGCAAATATATTGGTCTATATGAATTACAATAATTAGGGTCTTTGTTTTCTTTTAATACAGGAGTGATTAAAGAATATCTCCAGGAAGGTGGGATTTTTGCTAATGTTTGGATTTCAAGAAATGTTTTATGTAAGAGAAAAGTTAAAGAAGTGGGGAATAGTTTATAAATCTCAATAATTAAACCATCTATACATGGTGCTTTATTAGACTTAATTTCTTTAATCTTGTCTATTATTTCTTTCTATGTAATTGTTTTTTGTAATTCTAACTTTAATTTTTCAGAGATTTTCTTTATGTTAGGGACTGCATTTTCCAGATGTCTGTATTCAGTTATATTTGTATCACGTCTATGATGTTCAGCATAGTGATTCATAGGTTCATAGGTTCATAGGTTGGTACTAGGCTATCGGCCCTAGGGCCTATACAAGCCTAACCATAACAATTCCCTGGCTATTTCTTCCCACACTATTTGCTACTTTGAAAGCATCTAAAATATCACCTATGTCTGAGACTTTTTTCTTCTTTCCTTTATGTAAGATGCTAGAAATACTATTGGATTTTGATTGTATTTTAATTTGCATAGATAAGTTATGAAAATGCTTTGGAGAAGCAGCATGAGTTTATTTTTAATCTTTCCATAGCTAAATTAGTTTTATGAGATAGTATTTCATTATTATTTGTTTCATTTATTTTCTTTTTATTCTCCATAGCACTTAAATTCATATTAGATTTGAGTACTAGCAGTTGATTTTGCAATTCTTGTAGTTCTGATTCCCATTCTTTAATTTTATTTTTGTACCAGCTGATGATTTTACCATATATATATATATATATATATATATATATATATATATATATATATATATATATATATATATATATATATATATATATATATATATATATATATATATATATATACACACACTCTTTTGGAGAATCCCACACCATAATTATGTTTGTTTCTGGTTTGTAATTTGTCTCTAGGAAGAACTGGAGTTCAGAACTTATCCAGGTTTTAAATTCTTAAATTTTTGTTATGTATGAAGAATCCTAGAAGTGGTAACTAACAATTTGAAATCTATCTGAATTTCCAGTATAGGGGAATTATGATCTGAGAATAGGCAAGGCTGTATTGAAAATTTAAAAAATTTAGAATATAGATCTTGAGAGACATAAATTTTGTCTATTCTTGTTTGGGTGCCATATCTGTAGTCCTGATCTGAAAAAAGTAAAGAGCTTGGTCCTTTAGCATTGTAAACATCTCTTAATTTAAACATTTCAGTCCATTTTTTAGTAGTTTAGCTGAGGGTGATAACCAGGGGGATTTCTTTTTTTTTTTTGTGTGATTTCTGTAACATCTGTAATACAATTAAAATCACCTCCTATTACTATATTACCTTTGGAAATAGTTGTGATGAGGTCTAAGTGCTTCTTAACTAGTCCTACCCCCATTCCAAGGAGCCAATATAAGTTCACTAAAGTCCAAATTCTATTATTAAATTTTGGTATAACTATAGCTAAAAGTCCATCTTTATCTACATGTTTATAAATAACTTCTGGGTTTAATGAAATGTTTTTCCTAAGAATTATTACTCCTCTAAACTTAGATTTATAAGGAGAATGAGCTAGTATTCTATATTTATTGTGATCCCAAATAAACGTGTCTTTTATTTTAAAACGGGTCTCTTGGAGAAAAACTACTTGAGCTTTGTTTAGTTTTAGATGTCTTAATAAGTTAGATCTCTTATTCGGGTTGTTTAAGCCATTAGTATTTAAAAACACCAATATTAGGGCCATATCAGGATTCTTTAGAAAAGAAATAGCATAAAAACACTTTGTATTACTAAAACTCTTAGTTTATATAACTCCTCCTATAGAGCTAGCAGAAAATCAGTTATTAAAGTTCTATTTAACTCAATCCACAGTGTTTTTCCCATGAAAACTGATAATAAGAATTTTAAGTCAGGCATTTTAAAACTAGAAAACAAATTAAAATAAAAACAGAATCTTAGAATTTACACTTATATAAACTTTAACCCACAATAAACATGGAATGAAAAGCATTCCTAGTTTAACATACAAAAATAAATCTGCTAGACTAACCATCCTAACCAGCTACTTTGTTATTTTCGAGCCCACAAAACCATAAATATTAATGGAGAATAATTCTTAAATTCAGTAACTTATAGTGCTATTAATCAACTAGTCAAGCTTGAATTCTGTTATATCTATTAATTAAACAACAACATGCATTGTCATCAAAGCATTAGTAATATAAAAATGACTATTCACAAAAACAGGAAACAAACTTGTGTTTATATAATACTAAGATTCAGCATTTAAAGTAGTAAACAATTAGATGTTTAGTAATTAATCTGACCTTATATATACTATTCATTCAGACTATATGTAAGTCTCGATATTAATTTAAATTCTCGTTAATATATGTCAAGCAGAGTAACATTATGAGAGAGTTAAATTCAATTGCCTGTAATGTTAATGTGTTTATGTTGAAAACCAGGGCAGCATTAGTTACATTGTTTCATGTGTTTAATGGATAGATAACACTATTTTCACAATCACAATTATAAGTTCAACCCTTCTTCTGATTGCAAATTATGCTCTTCATTAAGCATAAATTGTTGACTATAGTACAGAAAATATTCTGTCAAGTTTAGACTATACTATGACTAGATATTGAAACCTTTATTTCATGCATTACAAAAGAATATAGCACAGGTAAACTGATAGTCATTATATATGCTGCTATCTGCTGTTTGTATTCACCCAAATGTACATAAGCCTGTGTATATCATTCTATTATAGAGAATTTATAAAATTCCACTTAGTGCTCACATAGAGCCATTTATAGTGTACACAAACCTAGCTCTAAAGCATGAAAAAAATTGTTAACCTTTTACTAAACTTGTGCAGAAAAAAATATATTAGTTGCTGCTTGGGTTACAGTAAATAGAGTCATCTCTTTTAAGCAAAGTACTGAAACCATTGCCAAATACTTCTATAAACTTTCACTATGGAAGAAATCCTCTGTATCACAACAACCAATCAGGGACCTTCAGTCTTCAGTTCGGACAGTTACTATAAATCACGCTCAATGAAATCCGAGATAATGACAATCAGACATGTACTGTCTTGAGCACAGAGAAAAGCTTCACTTCTTTAAAATATTGTAAAAGATTTCCTGCTCAATGAGCACCACAGTGAAGACATCCTTCTTCAATACCAATACAATAAGAGGTCTCTAATTAAGCCATCACATCAATGCATGCTAAACTTTAGTGACTCATATCTTTGGTATCCAAACCTACCTCTATCACTATGTAATCCATCTCTCCAAGACCTTCCATATACTCATCACAGAATCAACTGCCCATAATTACATGCCCATCATACAAACTAATCATCCATTCAGCGTCACAAACTCAGCTTTTCAAATCGCCACCATCATGGATAGTTTTAAAAAACATAAATCCCTTCAGCAAATAAAGATATTCCCGTTACAATCAGAATCCCTGGTATAAATGTAACAACAAGCTTCCAAGATTGCAACTTCACCAGCGCTAACTATCATGTTACACTTTTTAAATAGTTTCCAGACAAACCGAGCAAGCAAGATTTTCAAGCAGCAACAGGCTTTCAAGATTGTAGCGTACAAATGATAATCATCACATTACGCTTTTCAAACTCATTCCTGATAAACCGGACAAGCAAGAACTGCTTCTCAATGTGAAATCATATAACCAGAAACAATTCAAATTAGAAACACATGTATTTTAAAACTCCAGGCAATTGAGGAAAGGGCATAACAGATGTTTGTAGATCACAATACCTTCACATATCTCTCTTTTTCTAGAGCAAAGCCCCATTCAACAATCATAAGGGAAATGAAGACTGTCATGTTAGACAGAAGAAAAATCAAGTATATGAACCTTTCAAAATCTGATTTATTATGAAACATAGTGATCGCCTAAGATGTAAACTCACATATTAATAATTAAACAAAAATCTACCAGGCTACAATGACATATTATTTCTATTACTAATAGTTTTTAGAAGTGTACATTTATGTATATTTACTCTAATAGCTAATTAGTGAATATTTAAAAGATAAGATATGACTATATGAAAAACCGCACAGCAATGGCATTCAGAGCAACATATAAGGAATGAAAGGAACCAGGATTAATACATTTATTACCTTTTTAAGTCACAAAAATTAAAAAATAAAAAGCATTTACTATATAATTCTACTATTTAAATAATTCTGAATATATTGTATTACAGTTAATAGGATAACTAAACATCCCCCCTTTTTTTCCCGCCTTACTTTACACATAAATAAATATGTATAATTACATGACATACCTTGTTTGAAATATTAAGCAAACATTATGAGTGAAAGTTAAGTTGCAGTAGATTCTTTGAGAGATTTCGAAGGGACAGCAATATTTGATTCAGTTTTTTGCTTTTTCTTTGCAACATCAGTCCAAGAGGGTTTATCAGTGACTCTTTTCAGAGAGGGAGATGCCCAATCCATATCTTCAGTTATGGATATAACATTATTGTTTTTGATGAATGAAGTGGCTTCTTCCAGGTTATTGAAAGTCCTAGTTTTCATTTAGTTGTAATATTTTTATTCTGGCAGGAAAGACAAGTTGAGTTTTAATGTTGTTTTGTTTTAATAGCTTTAATAGTGGCCATGCTTTTTTCCTCTTTTCCAGTACTCTAACAGAATAATCGTTGTCAAACCTTATTGGGTGCTGATTATACTTTAAAGGGCTCTTCCTCCAGGCAGTTTTCAAAACCAGTTCTTTGTCCAAATAAGATAAAAACTTTATAATTACTGACCTGGGAGGGGTAGAAGAAGATGTTGATGCTGGTCTTTCTAAAGCGCTATGAGCCCTCTCAATGCCAAATGAGAAACCTTCCTTTAAATCTAAAATTTCTGGAATCCATGTATTCAGAAATGTGATGATATCTTCCCGTTCAGCTCCCTCAGGGATGCCAAAAAATCTTATATTAGATCTTCTCTCCCTGTTTTCAAGATCATCCACTTTATTGAGAAGCCAAGTATTTTGTTTAATGTGAAGTTCTTTCTGGGTCTCTTCTTCTTTGAGTCTTCTCTCAGTGTCATTCAGGGAGGTTTCTATGTCTATTATTTTGGATTGATGTTACTGAATAAGTTCTTTAAGTGAATCTTTTTGTTTCTGGCAATTTTCCCTGAGATTTTGTAGATTTTCTTTGAAGTCATCCATTTTAATGACAGTTCTTGTATTGCAGATGTTATCAGTTGTAATTCTCTTTTTAAAGCCATGTCAGAGTGGAAATTCTTTGAAGTACTCATCTCAGCAAGTAAAATATTCTCTTTTATAGTTTGATAGGAAAAAGTTTACATAGAACTACTAAATTTCTATATGTTATACTTAAAGCATATATCTATCACTTCTGAGTATTTTTGTTGAAAAAAAAAAACGTATTTCCTGTATTTTATATTGGTTTTATGGAGCTCTGAGAAACTGATGCTTTCAGTTAGCCATCTAGGCTCTGCCCCCAATATTAGGTTAGTTTGTTCTTGATGGCAAGTCTGATGCTCTGAATTTGTGTGTCATAAGAATACATCCCTTTCCAAAGCAGGTGAAGTCTTCATACTCCTCATTCAACTCTTTCAGGTGAGTTTTATTTTGTCGTGTTTTTCAATCGTTATCTCTTTTTTTTTTTTTTACAATAGATGAGAGATAGTGTGGCAGTTGTCCATGCAAATTATGTTATGCAGCAAGGAAGGGGTTATTCATTTCTAGTTTAAGACACCTTTTCTAGCCGACTTCCTCGTGTATAGTGGGAGTAGATGAGAACTTAAAATGACTGATCAGTCAGAACAGCTGTTGAATTGCATCATTGCCTTGGAGGCGCACATTCAAACTGCTGCTGGCTGTGTACAACTATTTTTATAGACAATACAGTGAACATTAACACTGTCCCTATCTCTACAAAAATCTAGAACTTGGAAATGTTCTAAGGGCATTATGGCCCATGACAAAGTCACATGGTTAACTTCTTTCTGTGTGGGAAGCTGATACACCAAAGACAATTACATCATAAACTTGACAAAGTAGAAGCTTACAACACAGTATTGAGGAAGTGAGAGTTAAATATGGTTGGTGAAGTAAATCTGCATTTATTCTGGGTACTTAACAGCTGTTAAGACCCTGATATCCTCTTTTATCTCACCCACCACTATGGACTTTGGAGGCTGGATCTGTCTTTGGTTGAGACCCCATCTTAAGCCACTTCTACAAAGGTTATTCAGCCAAGAGTACAAGACTCAGGACATTATAGCAGTGAAGAGCATTGTAAAACATAAAGATTTCCACCATAAGACTTTCCTGGTCTAGGAAAGGACAAGAATAAATAAAAAAAAAAACAAAAAAAAATATGCAGAATGCTTGACAGGAGAAAAAAATCTTTTAGTAATAGAGATAAACTAATTCAAAGAGAACACGTTTTCATATACTAATATTTTTAAAGGCTTTGTCTTGCAGATTTACAGTATTTGGTCAGACCTGGCTCATCTCAGATTAATTAGGCAATAAAGTTTATTGATTTCTGTGGTTAGCTAAAGCACCAAAATAGTTTGCATGTTGTTATGTAAAATATTTAACTATTTTAGAAAAAAATCCACACTTAGAAATTTGGGTTGTGCTTTTGATAAAAATCAGCTTATTTAAAGCAAAGTTTCCTTGTTTCATATTTTGCTTATGATTATCGGTGTAAAGGACTTATTTAAATAGTTTACTTGTTTGCCTTATTAATATAAAAATAAAGGAGTCGGTTATATAGTTTTTGTATCTTAGAAAGGAGCAGAATAATTGTATACATATTTGTAAAAATTCCAGATTATATATTAGCTTCCTTTCTTTGGTTGCCTTTGCTAGTTAATGGAATTTTTTGGGCAGGTAGTAGCGCTGGAATTTATGCCACTGGAATTATAGCATCAAACCATTTATTTTACGGCTTCAAGTTCATATACTGTAGCTACCTAAGAACATAAGTTCATAAGTTCATAAGTTATGGTTACCAGTGAGAAGGCCTTAGCCTTTAACACACTGACTCCAAAAATTTGGATCAAAGACTCTGTCACATATCCAGATCTCCAGCTGAGCATTGAACATGTCTATATTCTTTGACTCTGTGATTTGTTCATAAACAACATTCCAAATCCTTGGGATGGTATGAGTAATAGACATCATTCTCAATACTGATTTATTCATGTTAATTTTAAAATTTAAGTTGAAATATTTGTGAGCAACAGAACTACATTTTAATTCAAGACTAAACAATGCTTATTTCATTTCATCCTTATATGCACTGTATGCTAGTATTCATTTCCTTGTGCAATATCTATAATGAATTGATGAAAGTTGAAGCCTCTTAACATTTTTCCATATAATTCAGATTTTTCATAGTTGAAATACTTCTAGTAAACATCATTTGAACTTGTTCTAATTTATTTAGATCTGTCTTTTTATATATACAAAATGAATTATTATATTCAAGTAATGGCCTTTTGTACATTTTGTATAATTCAGTACTTTTCTTTGGGCCGCATAGTGAGATATTTTTCAGAAAATATCCCAGTTGCCTCATAGGTTTATTTCTAATGAAGCAGAAATGTTTGTCAAACAACAATTTATCTTTATGGTAATACCCAGATAAGTATTTCACCAGCTACCTGCAAGACTACCTCATCAAAAACTAATGGCTGCCTAGGTACTATTTTACCAAAATGCATAACATGACACTTGCTATTGTTACATTTTGACTTGCTATTGTTAAATTTTAGTCTGTTTCTTTTGCATATGTAGTAATGCTATCCATATAACCATTTAATGTATAAAATCCTCATCTGATATTATCAAAAGTCCAACTTTGCAGTTGTCAGAAAATGTATTTGCCCAATACTTGGCATCTGTTGGTAAAGTTGCCATAACTAAATTAAACAAAAAAGGCTCCAGCACCAAGACCTGTAGGACTTCCAGGTTTGAGGATACGCTGTCAAAGTGGATAGCACATGTAGGGTCCTACCAATAAGCCAGCTTTCTGTCCACTTTGTAGTATAGCAATTGACACCATTCTTCTTTAAAGTATTATAGAAATATAATGGGAAAAAGTGTCAAAAACCTAACTTAAATCTAAATGAACTGCTCCTACTGGTAATTCCATATCCATGGCTAAGTTGACAGAATCATAAAAATATATTAAGTTAGTAAGAGCAGATCTGCATTTGCAAAACGTGGTGATTTATATCAAAATCAAATCTTAAATTATTGGGCTATGACAACATTTCCAATAAACATCTTTAAAACATTTTCCTAAAATTGGTGTCAAGCTTATTGGCCTATAATTCTGAGGCAGTGACCTATTATCCTTCTTTAAAAAAATGTTAATAGTAATAGACATTTTCAATGTATTGACTGCAAAGTTAATTTCTAAGCATATCGATAAACATTCTGCTTAAAGTATTAAGCAATGAGGTTTTGACCTTAGTTAATAAAATACTTGGTACCTCATCAATACCCATAGCTGTATCGTTGCTGACTCTATCAACCATTTCCTTAGTAATTATTGGACACCCTTCTGATATTAAATTATGATTTAAATAATCTAGATCTTGACCATCTAAAGTATTTGAATAACTAGTGAATTATTTGTTGAACTTGTTTGCTATAATTGTTTGATTATTGCTTAAGCCTTTCAAACACAGGTGATGTAGGGTTACTGTCTATTCAGATGCTTGAAGTGGAATGGTTTTCCTCAAATACATGCCCTATTCATGTACTTCAGGTGGATTTTTTTCTCTCAGAAACATGTATGATTTTGAGGGCAAATCACTCCCTCAGTCAGTGCAA
This sequence comes from Protopterus annectens, assembly GCF_019279795.1. Classification (NCBI taxonomy): domain Eukaryota; kingdom Metazoa; phylum Chordata; order Ceratodontiformes; family Protopteridae; genus Protopterus; species Protopterus annectens. The sequence goes on from NC_056735.1 coordinate 486,582,775, forward strand.
AAGAATGGGTTTCACTTTGTTACGGCTGGGTGTTTCAGAAATTTAGTAGTGTTTTTCATGCAACAAGAAAAACACAATGTTTCCAATGCAGGATATTATTTTTCTGCAACTATCGATAGAAAGTGGGAAAGTACTTCATGTCCCAGAACTGCATGGCATTTGCCATGTTTAATGATGAATACAGCAGCCTAAATAAGGACTGTCCTACAAAAGGAGGGACAGATGGTAACCTTAACTTACCATATGCATGATTGTAGGTCAAAACTGAGGTACTGTCCTGGTTATAGAATTACTTTGTCACTCACAAGTGGTGAAAAGTATGGCTATACTGTGGACTAACAGGTGATAAAGGAGAGATCTCCTATCTTCAGTAGCAGTGACCTGGCTTTAGTTATTAACCCTGGTGCTAAAAAAAGCTAACCACGGAGGGAGGTAGGAAGGATTTCAACCTCTGATGGTCAGCTGCTCTGTTTTTGGAGGTAGGTATGTTTTGTTTCTCAAACTATTTTGCAGCCTCCCCCAGGCCTGAGAACTTCCAGCAGACAGGCAGGAAGGGGGTTGTATATAGATAGCCATGGTGTTGCACACAGAGTGAAGCATTTGCATACTTTTTGCACTGATTAGTTTAAAGGGAAAGCAGAGCCACAGGTTGAGCATAATCAAATGTATACAACCCTACAGTCTGATGACTTTGAAAGTCCTTTGAGTAGCTTTCACCCCTGAAAGGAATAAATAAGACATTATGAAGCATGCGGCCCTCCAGAGTTTGAGGTCATCATTTGATCCCACCAAAAGCATTGCCCTTATTGTGAGTAGTTAAATAGTGCTATTAAAGTTATTTTTCACCTTAAAAGTGAAAATTGATAAAATATATATTTTAGATGACATTCATGACCACAAAAGTTTATTATTTTTTATAATGATGTGCACTGATGACTGGAATGTGCCTCTGTAGTTTCTGTTTGTGCAATTGCTACCCTTTACAGAGAAACTTAATTCATCATGCCTGCACCAACAAATAAGATCAGTTGTAGAAATTGTGATGATGTTGTGAAGTAAATAATAATGGTTTTATTTTATTTTCATTTTCTTTAATTTTCAGTCTCAGCCTAGAAATACAAAGCAAGTCAGAACTGCATTTACTGAGAGTCAAAAGTATATATCTGTAAAATGCCATTTTCAGCTAATAAAATGTAGAGAGCATATACAATTGCAATATACTTTATAAGAAATCAAGACAAGTCTCATTTAGAAAGTCAGGTGTCTGATAGTTAGCAGCTGTGTGTTGTTTAAATGGCAATAATAGGAGAGTTGAGTGGAGTGAAGGATGTTAGAGATTGTGAGTAGTTAGAAGGAAAAGTTATGTTAGGCAAAAAGATTATGCAAGTGAGAAGTGTAGACTGCTACAAAGGAATGTGCCACATGAGGGACAGTAAGAGTGTTACTAGCAGAACAGAGTAATAAGGGTGAATGTACTACAGGAGGTTGGCCTTCTACTTAATTGAGATTATTTTCAATCCTGTTTACTGAGAAGGGCATTATGTGTCAGTTATTTTGAAATCAGTGATGACATCACCCATATTCCACACTTGTACTCCCCAGAGGATCTGTAGTATTTTGGAGATGCTACAACAACTGTGTTTAGGATCTAGTTTGAGTGAGCATGCTTAGCATTTGTAATAGGACTGCATTATAAAATATACCCAGCACAGTTCTTTTATTGTATAAAGATCCTCAAAACAGGTTTTCGGATAATTTGGGAATGACCAGTTTGTAGTGAATATGCATTGCTTGTTTCTGATAGCTGAAAGGCAAGACTTCATGGCATAGATTATTGTGAGCATGAAATATGACAAGCAGCAACATGCCATAGCTGCAGTTGTGGGCTTCCATTCCTCACTGGGGTACAGGCAATTAGAGCAGGTATGCATAAGGGTGCAAGATCTTTGTTGCTTAAAATGTAGGTTTGATTTTTGATGTAAAGTGCTGATTTTACTGTCACCAGATCTGGTACTGGTACACTGTGTTATTTGTGTGATATCTTGTTAAATCACCGCTCTGTGAAGCATCCTTTATCTCCCAAAGTCCCTGTCAGAAGTGTTAAGATAGCAGTGATGAGTTCAAACCGAATTTTATCATAATGCCTGCTAAAACTGTTAATTTTAAAATGTCATTTTTATTTCTTTAGGTCACAAAATATCCCGGGATTAAACAATGGGTATTGTGACTGTTTACTTTTGGTACAATTTTTTTTCCTTTTAGAAGGTAAATAAGCTTAACTGCCTCTTATGCTCAAAATGTTTGTTTGTATTTTTTGCTTAACTAATAATCATACCATCTCTTTTGGATTGGGATATTGCTTACACAGTGCATGCATTTTTATGGAGAGAATGTATATTCTTTCTTTCTTTCTTTCTTTCTTTTTTAAGAGATATTCAGTCATACATCATAAACATAAAAAGGACAAGGAGAGAGAGAGAGAGAGAGAGAGAGAGAGAGTTTTACTATGCATGAATGCTGTTCTGCAAAGGATGACAAATTAAATCAACACCCTCAGGCTATATCAGAACACTACATGCAGTGTTAACACGCAGTCGGAAATCTAGAACTATATTGATAACAGAAATGATGAATGCCTTTCTTCAACAAGAGAAAACAACATCTTTTTTACGATTTGCTGTTTCTAGCTGGGGAGAAACAGCAATTTATAGGTTATAAATTTATATCTGTAGAGCTTTAACTTTTAGATTGATTAATCTTGTAGTTTCTCATTTTACCATTGGCTGTTTTAATGAAGGTCACCTGCAGTCTGTTGGGACTTAAGTGAGAAACCGAACTTTGTAGAATGTGTCACAATTTGACAGTTATTATATCTTCTCCTGTGTCCTTATGTAGCAGTGTATCTTATCTTCTCATCCAGAACAGCGGCTCTCACCTAACAAGTTCTTGGAAAGTTCAGATAAGGTAGAGACCTTATTAAGCACAGCATTTCAATTTATTCCCTCTCATCTTCTTAAAGATACTTGGAAATGCACCTCAGACAGATTGCTGTCATTAGTCCTGTATTAAGGTTATAAAATGTCAAGTACTGGGGATTCATGAATATGATTAATTAGTTATATACGCAGTGCATCTTAAAGTACTTTGAAAGAAAAGCTTGACTGGTAGTTAAGAGTATGAGTGAAAATTAACTGTAGTTTTGCATGTCAGCAGCCACATACGGCCTCAAAGCCCTCTACAACTTGGGTTTTTCAGTTCTATGTGGATACCAGGACTATATGGAGATGGGTAAGTCACATCAACATTTTATCAGAAGGATACTACACTAAAATGATACAGTGCAGTGTCATAATTCACTGAAGCATTCCTGCTGTAACCCCATAAGAATCAGCGGTATCACCATTAGCTGTGTCACCATTAGGATTCAATATTTCGGTCCTGTATATGTACTTGGGCCTTGTTCCCTGTACACATCTTTCTGCCAAGACTTTTTTTATTCATTACTACTCTTGCATATAAGCCATGTTCAGCAAACTGCTATGAATGTCATATGGACTGTATCTGGTCCTGTTGACGTGCATTTGGTTGTTTGTATTGCCTGAAGTCCATACTTATGTTGA
>NC_056735.1:486596394-486621394 GCF_019279795.1 Protopterus annectens
AACAAACAAACAAATAAAATAAAATGAAGCATCTTTTGATAATTTTCTAACTGGATAGTTTTTAGGTGTTAAGAGATTTTGATAGTCTGAGTCACATTGCAATTCTGTTATCATTAGTGGAAGGTAAAATAAACATTTTAGAGAAATGGAAAGAGGAAAATATTAATAATTGAACAGAACATTAAAAGATGTCAGTTTTACAAGAATAGTATTCATTTAAAAATGATGTAATAGGTAAACTTAATGATAACTACAGAGTGTGAAAAGAAAGCAGAAGTTGATAGAAGAAAGAGTATGAATGACTGAGGAAAAAAATAATGGTGGAGGGAAGTGAAGAGATGAGTTTAAAACATTCACATTCAAACAGGAGAAAGAGAAACAAATAATCATGTTTTTTTTTTTATGAAAATAATGAAGATTAAACATTAGAGAAAGCTCTGATCTCCGAGTATATTTTCTCAAAAATGTTCATAGAAACTCCTTGGAAGCTGAGAAATTCACTATATATATATATATATATATATATATATATATATATATATATTTATATATATCAAGATGAGTTTGCTGAAAGTGAATAACAGTGAATCCTTAAAACAATGCCTCGCCGAAAAACAGTTACTGACGTGTAGTCAGTCACAGCAGTAGAAAAATAGATGCACAAATGCCCTTTTCCACAAGGTAGTGTGACCTTGGAGTTGGTATTTATAATTAGTGGGGGGCTGTGGGGAACAGAGCCCCCCACATGGGGGGTGCGGGGGGGCTTCACCCCCTGCAAAAACGATGTAATAAATCAATTATAGTCTTTTTTGTAGTGTATTTAGTATATTTACTGTAATGCTGAGGTAGCGTTGTCACCTCACAGTAAGATGCTGTCCGGTTCGATTCTCAGCTAGAGCGTCTTCTGCGTGGAGACATGCATGAATGGGTGTGCCTTCGTTGAAGGTTGTGCATCAGGGCTGGTAACTTGGCACGTAAAAATCAACTACCAATCATTAGCGGACCGGAGTTCTGCTGTGGTGACCCCTAACCAGGAAAAGCCAAAAGATACAACAAGTGTGGTATTATCGGAAGAGTTAGTAGTGGGATGTTTTCATAGCAGTATAGGGTGATTTCTTTGCATATGTATGTTACCGGAAGGTGTTAGTTTATTATAAATTGTTGAGAGATAGCCTGAGAGGTTTTTTTATATTATGCAATTTGTTGTTTTAAGTTTTCGCTTTTATTCACTTTCATCAAACTTGCCTTGATAATATGGGTTTCATTTAAATGAGCTTTTGCACACACAGACACACATAGTACACATTATCTATGGCACTTTTTTTCTACAAAAAAGTATCACAAAAACATTTCATCTAAAACACAAATAACTGATACGCATTTGATTGAAAAGCATATCAGACTATAGAAAATGACTACTGGTGTGGTTTGTAATCATAGAAATGACAATGCAAATTAGTGTTGTTCAGCATTTGTGGCTTGCTAATGCCCACTCTTATGTTGTATCGCTAGTACTAGATATTTGTCCTTGTGCGCCTGCAGTGATTCACTGTATAAGGAGTTTTATCTTTAGTCCATGGTCATGCGTTGAGTTAGAATATTTTATTAAGGGGAATTTTGGGGGCTTGTCCCCACATATGGCTTGCAAGAGGGGGTTTCCACCATGCAAAACAAAAGTTTTGGGGAAGTATTTGCTGTATATGAAGTTTTAGATGTAATGTGAGTCGACTAATTGTGCCTTAGATTAAATGTGTATTAGATTATTTTCTTAGATGATTTGTGATTAGATGAAAAGTATATTAGCTAAATCTCTATAAACTCATATATATAGTTGAAAGATATTGCCTAGGTAGAGAGAGTGTGTAATACAACACAAACAGATATGTGGTGTTGTGATGGTTTAATTAAAGGACTATTGGTGAAGCTCAATATGTTTGACAATGCTGATATTTATATAATGCAGTGCCATAACTACAGACGTAATATCTGGCTCATTGAAGGGAAGGAAAAAGACCAGATTTTTGCAATGAAAATATGTAGCTTGGAATATTGCAGGCTTTATCAGTAAATTAAAAATTATTATTTCATGCAGCATACTATGCAGTTAACATTTCCAGTTTCAAAAACAAATAGCTAAAAGTAATACAAGAATTTAAATGATATGAAAGTCTGACAAGTAACTATTGTTCTATTGCCCTGTTGCCCTATCACCCTTTTGCCATATTATCCCCACTACCTAAAATATTGGAAAAATGTATTCACTATCAACTTATGCAATACCTACTTAAAAACCAACTTCTCACTCCTACCCAACATGGGTTTAGACCAGCCCATAGTACAACAACTGCCCTCCTTTCCTTTACTAACCTCATTAACCAAAACAGGAATTTAGGCAAACTAACATCAGCCATATTTTTAGACCTATCAAAAGCCTTTGACATGGTAACCCATCCCAAACTTCTTGAGTCCCTCTCAGACCTGAGACTATCCAATCACTCACTAGCCTGGTTTCAGAATTACGTACTAGGCAGACAGCAAGCAGTCAGATGGGATAACAAACTATCCACATTGCTACCTATTACAACTGGAGTCCTACAAGGGTCAATTTTAGGCCCTCTACTATTCTCCATCTTCATTAATGATCTCAACAGCATCGCTCAAGATGCAACTGTCATACAATATGCTGACAACTCGACATTAGTCTGTTCAGCCAGCAACCCTTTGATACTCCTCTCCATCACCCAACAAGTCTTCAAAATCACTGAAGCTTGGTTTCTCAGTAAAAATCTGTTACTGAAACCCAAAAAGACCAAATTATTAATTTTCAAACCAAACAAATCCAACTTAGAGGCAGAAACTTTCAATATTATGTGTAGTGATAGTACCGCTATCTCCCCAGATTCCCACACAAAACTCCTAGGAGTGACCATTGACAACAAACTGAAGTTTGACCTTCACATAAATCAGACTATCAAAAATATACAGAAAACACTTAGCTGTTTGTACAAAAATAAAACATACCTAACTCAACAGGCTAAAATTACCATGGCTTAAACTCTGCTAATATCCACACTTCTATATGCTGCTTCCATCTTCACTAACCTATCCAAAACTGAAATCACAAAACTAGACACCTGTTACAATCAAATTGTTAGATTTGCCACAAATGCTCATTACCATTCCAACCATTGCCACTCACTACTTCAACTAAATTGGCTTGAACATCCAAATCTCATTACCTTCCATCAACTAGTCTTCGCTCAGAAACTCCTACTATATCCTGAAAAAATACCAGCACTATCTAATTTGCTTAAACTACAAGAAAACTCCAGACAACTACACTCTAGTGACAAAACATTAATCAAAATGACCAAATCCAACAACTCAGCAGGTGATTCCCTATTTCCTAACTACATGGGTAAAATCTGGAACTCACTGCCCCCTGCTATTACCTCAGCAAAATCAAGCATTAAATTTAAACAACTACTAAAAGAACACCTTATTATCAAAAGACAATGCCCATGCCTTCCCCCAGGTTGACCCTCTATACCTGTTTCCTCAGCTCAGCAAATGCTCTATCAATCTCCTCATAGTAACCAGCTTCATCTACTAGCAGTCTTACTGTGCTCTAAACAACGTTCTTCTGCTCTTTGTACTCCCTATTTCTTTTTAATGCCACCATACTCAAAATACATTTCTTGGTAAATTATGCATATACCTTGGGAAATTATGCATATTTCTGTTTATAGTAGTACTGGTCAAGTAAATATTACTGTGCATACAACTAACGTGTCCTTTTACTACATTTACATGCAATTTCTTTTTTCTCTGTAAGCTAAAATGTTTTTTGTCTTTGTTCTTTGTATATGTTAAATGACTTAGTTGTTATTAACAAACTGTGGAGCTTTTCTCCCTGGGTCTCTGTTGAAAATGGACATACATCCAGTTGGATTCTCCCGGTCAACAAATTTAAAATAAATAAATAAAGTAAGAACAATTACAAATGGTCATGCAACTGGAAGATTATTAACTTTAGTTAAAATAATAAAAGGAATATTTATTAAGATTAATCTGGAAAACTGAGCTACATATTTTAGTGGAATTTATGGTAAATGTATATGCCCACCTAGATAAAACTAAAGGCAGGTTAGCTATGAAGATATGAGAAGACCTAAATAATTAAATAGTGCTGGAGCTATTAAACAGTGAGAATGGATATACTTTGATGCTTGATTAATGCAAGAACAAGATCTTGTCAAAATTATCTGAGCTGTAGAAAGACACACTGAATTAGAAATACAGAAAATGAAATGATCAATAAATACAGGAAAGAGCGGTCAAAACTGATTGAAAAAAATGTAAAGTCTAAATGTCTAAAAGATTATAGTATTTTAAACTCTCAACTTACATATACCTTTCCAGGAGCTGATTTTTTTTATTTGCTGAGTGTACTATAGCTGAGCAGAAAAAAAAAATAGATAAATACAAAATTTACCAATGGAAATGTGAGGTAGAGCTGATAGTGGACATTTACCATTAATTATACAGTAGGCCCTGGCTAAAATAGAAAGGAAAGATTACATCTTAGAAAACAATTTCTATTCAGTTAAAGTTAATAAAACTGAAAGGAAGTATTTAACATTACAAGAAATAACAGAGAACTGAAGAATGATCTAAATAAAAAGAACCGTTATATAGAAGTCAGTATTTAAATATTATTGAGAACAATTATGAAGATTTAAATATTTAAATATACAGTATAGAAAACGTTGTTAGATTGATACCTACGGAAACAGGTGTTTTGACAAGAAAGGTTTTTACTTGGAAAATGAGGTATGATATGGATTCAGAGTAAAAGGAATTACAGAAAAATACTAACAATAAATAAGTAATAAAATGATACAGCTAGATGAACATATGAGAGAACCAATGATAATGGTAATACAGTCAATTAGTAGTTGTATTTTCTAGAAACTATTGGTTGAATGAATGGGAAAGAAAAACAGCATGTGGGGATTGGTATACAAGTGGAAAGACTAGATGGATTACTATAATTTAAATTTAGCGATGATGAGATTTGGCGATTGTCATGAAATCTCTAGGGCCTCAATAAGCATTAGAAACTAAGTTTTCTGCAAAAGATATTATAGAGAGTATACCATTTGGAAAAAAAATGAAAAGAAAAATGTAGAATCAAATATGATAGTGAATTAAATGTTCAAGACAGTTAGATCAGGCTGGGTGAGAATATTAAGTTGTATTTAACAAAATGTATAAATACATGGAAGTCTCCTGAAACTTGGAAACAAAGAATGGTTCTCCATATTGATAAAAAGGATAAAGAGAAGCCTAAATGTATATTGTCCAAACATCTTATTACATATTTCCTTATTTTTCTTAAATCTGTAGCTATGCAAGAGCTAAAGAAAGGTGTGAGATAAACTATTTTTTTCTAAATTCCATTTTTTTTTCTTTTTAGAAGGAAACCCTGCACAATAAACATGCTTTTTGTTTCATTTGATAATTAAATATATGAAATTTAGAAAAAAGAGAAAATGTGGTTCTCCTTGCTCATGAATCTGCCTTTGGCAACCTTGATGGGAAAACATGTGCAATGCAAAGAAAAGTTGAACTGAGAAAATTAAGTGGTAACATAAAATGGATTTATAGTGGGAATCTAGCCAAAGTGAGGGCAAGAAACAAAATAGAAGTATAGAAATTAGGTTTCTAGATGAAAGGGAGTAAGAAGAAGATGTATTTTCGTGTTTTGTTTTTTCCTAATTTATGAAAATGAAGTGAGAGTGGAGATTTCAGAAACAGATGGAACATTTAAGAAGTCAGACAGGAATTAACTCTGAATTCTTCAGCTTTAAAAAATAATCTGGTTATGTTAGAAATGGTAACTGAGCAATACAGTCTAAAAATGTATATCGCAAAAAGTAAATTAAAGATTTATAATTCAAAGAGAGTACAGCTAAAAGTCATTACAAGTGTGAAGATAGGTGAAGGCTGCCAGCCTAGCTAGATAGAATTTTCTAGATAATTCTGTCATTTGTAAATATTAATGTAAGCCACGGGCTTGTTCTCTTAAATGTGAAAAGACTGTATTGGATGTTGATCTGGAAAAAATGTAACAACAGTGCACTCTGTTGTAAGAATGATAAGTCAAGCATTGTGAAGTTCTTTGATCTAGAACTAGGAGCCGAGATGTTTAGAGGGAGGCATTCTGCCAATTGTTTTGAGGCCAGAGTTAATGGCTAGAATTTACATGTATAATTTCTTTTATTGCTCTGGCTTCCTGACCAGCTGCAAAATCAAAAGGGTATTGATCTCTGAGTTTCTGTTAGCCTGGGAACCAGAAAGAAATAATGTAATCTGAAATGAATCAGTGGTACTGTGTTATGAATTTAAGGACAGAAGGAATGAGGGCATCGGGCATTTGTCTTGAGAACATCCAGCATCACCATCACTGCTTTGTTCTATATGTAAGTTTATTTTAGAACTGTGTTTTCTCTTAGCTATAGCTAGAAGCTAGGAAGATTAGATTAGTTTTTTGTCTGTATTGATGTCAGAACTTTTCTACTGTATTATTTTAAGTATTTCTCTGTGATCTCTGAACTCTCGACTAGCACTGTGTGTTAAGAAGTATTATCTTGTGTTTTTATTATTTATTATTAAATATTTTTAAACCTTTCAACTGTGGCTGTTTTGTGTAGAGATAATTTAAGCTCTAGAGTACATTGCATGTATATAGTGATACCAGCCAAGCCACTCCAATAAGCCTTGACTGTTCAGTTGCACTTACCATTTGGATAATAATATTGCACAGTACAATTGGACACCCTTTCATAAGGGCCTTTTGGTAGTTCATAAATATTAGTGGGTGGTGGCAGCTGGTACTACAGTATAGTCTGGGAAAAAGGGGCACAGCTGGAGGACCTGTGCCAGCCTTCCCCAAGAGTGCCTGTGTGGTTGTATATAACTCTTATCTCAAAGTGTGTGTGTGTGTGTGTGTGTGTGTGTGTGTGTGTGTGTGTGTGTGTGTGTGTGAGCTACTTGGGCATGGATACGAAGCACTGGTTTGACAGAGAAGGTACTGGAGGTTTTAGCTTGCCCACTAGGCTGAGATCTGGACCCTATAGCTGTGCCAGTGGGGCATCTTATTGGGGATCTGGAGAGAAAGGGAGAGACCAGCCCCAGACTGACTGTGATCTCTGTGTGCTTTTAAGGGAAATTGTACTTTACTGTGTGTGTATTTATTATCCTTTCCCTATATGGACACCCCTCACTGGTGTTAGTGGTGAGTACTGAGGCTCAATGATTGCTGAGCCAGTGCACGGGTGTCACAACAAGTATAAATATTTAGGATTAATATCTACTGAGAAATAACTTATGGAAGTTGTATATTCAACAACTAAGGTTAAAAAATCCTCATATGCACTATTATGATTAGTTAAAACGGCAGCACATACCAAATAGCTCCTTATTAATAGCTATTAAGATCTAAAGTTAACGGCCTAATAAAATCTAGAATTGAACAATGGGAGTAAACAAAAGATAATCAGTTATTTCAGAAAGTTTACAAAGTCCTCCAAAGTTTAGCTAATTTACACAAGTCAATTTCAGATGTTTAATAGGTGAGTTTATTAAGTGAACAAGCATTGACAGACTTAAAAATATTGACTAGAAATGCATTCACAGTTATTATTTTAACACTGAACGTGTAGACCTCTTGCTGACCAGCTTATTCACATTTAAATAATAAATACACTGTCAGCAGACAAAAAAACAAGGACATTAAGGATGACATTAAAGAACATAGTTTACATGGTGACACTCCTGTTTACTACAATCAGCTTCTTCCTTTACACCATAACTACTTTGAGATGCAGGAACTATTTGCACACACACATACACACACACACACACACACACACACACACACACACACACACACACACACACACACACACACACACACACACAGATATTTCACCATCAGATACAGCCTTGTATGACTGCATATATTCAGATATTTGAACAAATGAATGAATAGTTAATGACCAAAAAGTTTGTGAGAACCATAAAATGTAACCCTTTTTGCTACCATGTCTTTACAACCTCTTATCTCAAGAATTATAGACAAATACCCCAAATCAGAAACACATTTTAAATATTTATCTTATAAACTTAGAAAGTTTTTAGAATTAACTTTACATTAGCCTGTCATTATTTAGTCATTAAATAGTATCATAGGAAGTTACTAGGCTACTGGCCCTGAGGCCCTTAAAAGACTGGCCAAGAAATTACCCCATGTTGCGACAAGTCAGCACCTGATGCGCCTGTCCAGCAGGGACAAAGATGGAATCCCAAGTGTGTATTTTCTGTTCCCCATCCAGTTATCCAGGCTGCGCTTAAAATGGTTAATGAGGTACTCTGCTTGATGTGGAGAGGGAGTCTATTCCACAGAAGGGGAGTCTCTGGGACACAAATCTGTCCTGCCAACAAGTCCTATTGATGTCACAGACCAGGTTGAAGTCATGCGTGTGGGTTGCTTGAATGGAGCTAGACTTGCGGATATGCAGCAGTCCCATCAAGGCAGGCTCTGAGATTGCTTTGCATGCTAGACAGAGGTCACCTTTGGGGAGTCTTTATGTGATTGAGTAGAGGGACAGTGCTTTTAGCCTATTTGTGTAGGGTAGATGTTTGAGGCCCTGGATTCTCTTGGTGAGGAACCTCTGTGGACTCTCCAGCTGCTGAAAAACAAAAAAACAAAGCAGCTGTAATCTTTTCGGCAGAATTTATTGTGTTAGCGCTTTCGTCTAGATTAATATCTAGACTTCTTCAAACAACTTGTTCCCAAAATGCAGTAGTTTTTATACATTTCAATTAAACAGCTATTAACTCCATTACGCCAGCAAGAATGCAGTCAATTAAAAAATCAATTAAGATGAATTCACTCCAACTTAAACTCAAAAACCTAATTGTTGAAGTTGTTTCACCTCTACAGTATACTGAGACACATTAAAAATTTGTATTTATACCTTATAAGATTATTAAGAAGGACATAAGAAAAAAACCTTAAGAAAAACAGAATACATATTTTCATATTTAAAACCATAAGAAATCATGTATATTTCTCATATAGTATCCGTAGGTTATATATAGATAACATTTACCTATCCAGGGCCTTTAACTTCAAAATACATTTAATGGAAGCATATTAATTGCGGCCGGGAAAAATATGAGCAAATGTTCAAATCTGCCATAGGAGCACACTTTCCTCTAGCTTTAACTCCTAGGGACCCCCTAATAATACAGATAACCTCCTGGAGGATGTTCACATCATTACGGGAATTGATGACAGCTCCCAAAGTGTAGTCATTCTCAAACTTGGTTAGCCATAGCCCACTGGTTTTGGCCTGCACCTCAAAAAAGTATATCCCAAGCAACAGAGGCCCCAAGACTCATCTCTGGGGAACACCACTCATTATGGGTCTACTGCTTGAAGTGGCTTCCTCTATTTTGACTAGGTGGGTTCTATCAATGAGCCAGTTTGTTACCCAAGTGGTAACATGTGGATTGATGTCTAGTTGAGAGAGTTTATCTGTTATACCCAAGTGGGGAATAGTATCAAAGGCTTTGGCCAGATCAAGGCAGTGTGCACTGTCTTCCCCTCATCCATGGCTTTGGTGACTGTCTCAAAGAAATCGACCAGACTTAACAGACATAACCGCCCTTTGATGAAACCAAACTGTGTGGGATTGATTGATTTCAATAACTGGCTAAGTTTATGGTGTCATTCTAAGGGGATCCAGTATCTGTCTGCCTGGAATGACATGATTGACAGACCTTTATGCTTTGCCAAAGATGGCTTGCATCTGTCACCCCTGGGCTTCTGGATACAGGCCAAGGCTCTTGCCACCCCTATAGTGCTTTTTTTAGGCAGTGTTCCAAAGACCAAATTACCACCGTAACAACTACAAACAAATGCAATCTGAGGGTCATGCTGCTCAATGCTAGAAGTCTAACTCTAGCTTGAAGCACTCCTTAAAATGGAGAGCATTGACATTTGTGCTGTAACAGAGACCTGGCTCAAGGCAGCAGAAAGCATCCCTGCACTACCATGCTATAACTCATTCTACACCTTTCAGCCCCAGAACTTGGACCAAAGCTCCAAAGACGGTGGTGTTTCCATATTCATAAAGGATGCACACACCTCCAGACTGGTAGCCCAACATAACACATCTGAGATACTTCAGATACAGCTAACATTGGGTAAGACAGTGATTCAGGTTGTAGCCTGCTATAGGTCCCCAACCATGTCCCAAGACTCACACTCCACGTTCCTAAGCACCCTGGAGAATATTAGGGTCCAACAAAACACTCTCATACTGGGTGACTTCACCTACCCCTCCATTAGCTGGGAAAACTACTCATGTACCAGTACACTTGCCCAACACTTTCTGGAATTCATTAATTCCAGTGCCCTGGACCAGCTCATTCGTACCCCCACTAGAGGTAGCAACATCCTTGACCTGGTCATTACTAACATGGGTGACCATTGCTCTACACCAATAGTCAACTCCTCTCTGGTTAGATTCAACTACAAACTAATCACCTTGGAAATCCACCCCCCCCCCCACAAAGGTAACCACCATGAAAAACTTCTCCAAAGCTAACTTTGGGCTCCTAAAACACAGGTGCTAACTTCACGGCACCCATGCAAATGGAGAATAGTTGCATGACCGCCAAATCATACACCAATGCACTGGAGAACACGTACACAAATGCATGGATCTCATCATACCCAGTACAACCAAGATGCTCTCCTCAAAAAAAGGAAGCCAATCTGGTCGTCCCCTGCCATAAACAAACTCTGCAACAGAAGGGAGAACTGATATGGAATAAGGTGAAGTGCCAAGACTGGAAAAACTCCCTTATCAGTCTCAACAAAAGGTTGAGATCCCTCATAAAATCCTCTAAAGCTAGCTATGAAAATAGAATTGCAGCAGATAGTAAAGACAACCACAAGGCCTTCTATAGTTATGTAAAGAATCTTCATGGCAATACCCAGATTTGCTCTGAGCTACTACACAATGGTACCTCCTGTACTGAGCCAACAGATATTGCCAATATACTGGCCGACAGATTCAGTGCCAACTTTACCCCTCCCCCCAAAGGACCATTTACCCCCTCCCCCCAAAAGGACCAATAACAATACCAGTAGATTGTCGGGCACCCAGTATTACTGCTGCTGCACAGGTTAAAACAGCACTGTTCAAGGCCAAGAATACAGCTTCTATGGGACCTGACATTATCCCTGGCTGTGTTCTACATGAACAGAGTGAACTGTCACCTCACCTGTGTGCCCTGGTCAATCACAGCCTCACCTCAGGCTTTGTCCCTACCGAATGCCACACTGCTACAGTCATCCCTCTCTACAAGGGAGGAGCGACTACAGACCCCGGGAACTATCACCCCATTAGCCTGACGAGTCTGATATGCAAAGCTATGGAACGCATCATCATGGACCTAATAAACAAGGATATAGGGAATCTCCAAACTCTACATCCTACACAGTTTGGTTTTTGTGAAGGGTAGATCATGCCTGCTCAACTTGGTCAACTTCTTTGAGTCAGTCACCAGAGCTGTGTATGAAGGCAAGGTGGTTCATACAACCTACCTTGATCTGGCCAAGGCCTTTGATACCATTCCCCACTCTGGAATCATAGAAAAACTCACTAAGCTAGGCATCAATACCTATATCACTAGGTGGGTTGCAAACTGGCACACAGAACCCACAGTGTGAAAGTAGCTGACTCCAAGTCAGACTGTCGACCAGTCATGAGTGGAGTCCCACAGGGTTTGGTCCTGGATGCGCTCCTGTTTGGTATCTACTCTGAAGAATAGGCCAACACGAAGGGGGTCTGGCTGACAAAGTTCACAAACAATTGCAAGATGGGAGCTATTATTAACTCCCCAAGTGATGTTGACATCATATAGAAAGGCCTCAATGAGACCAACGACTGGTGTCAGAACCATAGCCTTAAGTTCAGTGCCAAAAAATGTGTCATCATCCCCCTTGGTAAAAACCCAGTTCCCTTGAATTACCACATCGATGGTAGTCCACTGAACACAGATGGCATTATAAGAGATCTAGGAACACAGGTTGACAGTAACCTCTCTTTTGACCACCACATTGCCACTGTGGTCAGAAAGTCCTTCTATGTCGCACATCTCATTACTAACGGTTTTGCATCCAGGAAGAAACAGGTCATTGTCTCCCTCTGCTCTTCCCTCATAGGTTCATAGGTTCATACTAGGCTATCTGCCCTAGGGCATTTATAAGCCTAGCCAGAGTGTGTATGGCTTTCGCCACCCATTTTAAATTAATTTTGCTATGCCCTTTTTCGAGGTTAGTATACTGTGCCTCTGTCTAACAGTGACACAGAAGTGATACCCGGGGTAAACCTACGATCGCCCATCCACTCATCAAGATTCCTCTTGAAGAGAGTCAATGAGGGACTCTGCCTAACCTGGACTGGGATTTTATTCCAGAGTGAAGGGAGCCTCTGGGTTATGAATCTGTCCCTTCAGCATGTCCTATTTATTTCAGCGCTGAGGTTCAAGTCCCTCGAGCGTGTAGCTCGATGGGATTTGGA
This sequence comes from Protopterus annectens, assembly GCF_019279795.1. NCBI lineage: Eukaryota > Metazoa > Chordata > Ceratodontiformes > Protopteridae > Protopterus > Protopterus annectens. The sequence goes on from NC_056735.1 coordinate 486,609,060, forward strand.
TTTTCTGAGGTGCAGCATGTCCATTAATTCCGGGTTGGACATGGCTTTATACGTCAGGCACAGATCGCCTCTGAGCAGGTGGTATGCCACTGAGTAGAGCTGGAGTTTGTTTAACCGGGCAGCATACGGCATCTGTTTGAGCCCCTTGAGCCTCTTGGTGAGGTACTTTTGGGGTCTTTCCAGTTGCTGCAGGTGTCTGGTAAGGTACATCCCAAAAGGGGCATTGTACTCAATTATGGGCCTGATGAGGGATGAGTAAAGAGGCACGATGACCTCCCCTGATCTAGATGTGAATCCCTTCATGATTAGGTGGGCTATATAAAATGTTTTTCTAACCACTTTGGCCACGTGGTTGTCAAATGAGAGATTGCTATCAACTTGGGTCCCCAGGTCCCTAATTACTTCTTCTGCACTTAATGGATTACCACCTATGTGGTAATTTGTGGGCACTTTGTTTTTGCCAAAGGGGATGACTATACACTTTTTAGCATTTAGCTTGAGGCCATGGCTCTGGCACCAGTTGTCTGTTTCTATGAAGCCCTTTTGGAGGATGCTTGTGTCAGCTGGAGAGTCTATTATGGCGCCCAGTTTGCAGTCATCTGCGAACTTGGTCAGCCACAGTCCTTCCATGTTCGCCTGTACCTCCGAGAAATATATACCGAACAAGAGAGGTCCCAGGACTGAGCCTTGTGGGATGCCACTTGTAACTGGTTTGGAGTCTGACATGGCTCCAGCTATTCTAACCATGTGGGTTCTGTCCTTGAGCCAGTTTGCAACCCATCTAGTGACATAGGGGTTTATATTTAAGCTGGTGAGCTTATCTATAATGCCCGAGTGGGGTATTGTATCAAAGGCTTTTGCGAGGTCCAGGTAGGCTGTGTGGACCACCTTCTCCTTGTCAATGGCCTTGGTGACTGTTTCAAAGAAATCAACCAGGTTTAAGAGGCAGGATCTGCCCTTAACAAAGCCGAACTGGGTAGGATCCAGTGTCTGTAGGTCCCCAATATCTTTATTTATAAGGTCCATGATGATCCTTTCCATAGCTTTGCAGACCAAGCTAGTGAGACTTATGGGGTGATAGTTTCTAGGATCCGTTGAGGCACCACCTTTGTGGAGAGGGACCACTGTTGCTGTACGCCACTCTTTGGGTACATATCCTGTAGTAAGGCTGAGATTGAACAGTAGTTTTAGGTTTGGGTTTAGCTCTTCTTGGAGTTCATGTAGGAAGCAGCCCGGGACACTGTCTGGTCCCATTGATGCTGTGTTTCTTGCTTTGGAGAGGGCAGCTCTTACCTGAGCATCTGAGATGTCAGGGGGGCAGCACTCTGCTGGGATAGATATTAGCCCATTTGGTGGGGAGGGGGGGGGGAGTTTGCGCTGAACTGTCAGCTAGGATTTTGTCAATGTCTGTGGGTTCGGTGTATTTTTTTGCCATTTTGGACTAATTCTGAGCATATCTGGGAATTCCCACCCAGGTTCCTAACATAACTAAAGAAAGCCTTGTGATTATCCTTAGTGTCCTGTGCAATTTTTCTCTCGAAGCTGGCCTTAGACGATTTTATGAGTGCCCGTAGTTTTTTGCTAATACTGATCAGAGATGCCTTCCCTTTTTGGGATTTTGCTCTATCATGTAGTAGCTTCCTCCTTCTATTGTATAGTTTGTTTATGGCTGGGGTCCACCAGACAGGACGTCTGCCTTTGGAGGATTGGGTCTTGGTTTTATTTAGGATTGCATGATCCATGCATTCCTGAAGGTGTTCATAGAATGCGTTTATAAAGGATTTTGCGGTCTGGGCCGTATTATCCACAGGCCCGGGGGCTTTGAAGGATTCCACCTCGGTTTTGAGGAGTGTGAAATTTGCTTTAGAGAAGTTTTTCACTGTGGTTTTCTGGGCATGGGGTGGGGTCGGGATGTGAATATCCAGTGAGATTAGTTTATGGTCTGATCTTACCAGTGAGGGATACACTTCTGGTCTGGAGCATAGAGTCCCCATGTTGGTGATGATCAGGTCCAGTATGTTTTCCCCTCTTGCGGGAGTGGTAACAAGTTGTTCCATAGCATTTGAGTTTTTAAATTCTAGGAACCTTTGGGCTAGGGTGTTGGAGCTAGAGTAATGCTCACAGTCTATGGTTGGGTAGTTGAAGTCACCCAATATAATGGTGTTTGGAGAGACCTTCATATTTTCCAGTGTTCTCAGGAAGGCCGAGTGGGGTTCCTGGGTTTGGGAGGGTGGTCTGTAGCAGGCTTTAAACTGGAAGGCAGTTTTACCCACTGTTAGTTGCACATGGATAGTCTCTGATGCTTCGTGCTGTGCCACCAACCTGGAGGTGTGGGTATCTATGACGAATATTGATACTCCCCCTCCTTTTGTGGTTCGGTCCAAGTTTTGGGGCCGAAAAGCATGGTATGAGGTATAACCTGGTAGTGCTGGGGTTCTCTCAAGAGTCTTGAACCAGGTTTCTGTTACTGCACAGATATCAATGTTCTCCATGCTAAGGAGAGTTTCGAGTGCGTGCATCTTGAGGTTTAGACTTTTGGCGTTGAGTAGCATTACTCTTAGTTTCTTATCCCTTGTGATACCTATGGAGGTGGGTTTGTCTTTTGAGCCTTGCCTAAAAAGGGCACTATGGGGGTAGCAATAGCCTTTGCCAATATCCAAAAGCCCAGGGGTGACAGGTGCAAGCCGTCCCTAGCGAAGCATCGTGGCTTGTCAAGCATGTCATCCCAGGCTGACAGGCATTGGATCCCCCTTGAATGACACCAATACTTAATCCAATTGTTGAAATTGATAATCTTGTCTTCATACTGTGGCATCATTCTTGGTGAGGGTAAGATGCTACTCAAGGTCAGGGTCATACTGGCCTGGGCTACATGCTCAGAGAGCTCCTCTATGTCTCTTTTCATGTAGTCCAGGGAGGTACGTCTCAGGTCATTCACACCAGCATGGACAATGACTGAGTCATATTTGTACTTGCCTTGGAGTGACCTGAGTGCTTGTGTTATGTGGCGGATCCTAGCGCCCAACAGGCAGCTCACTGTGACCTTCTCCTTGTTCAGCCTGGTGAGTGGGACGTCAGTGTACCTGATGATAGAGTCACCTATTACAAGTGTATCAGGTGTGTTGTTTAGCCTTATGGGCTGTGACTGTTCGGCACACTGGCTTTGTGAGCTATGTGTTGCACGTGTTTTGTTTTGGGGTAGCGGTTGCTTGGGTGTCTGCTTTGGAGGTCTCTGCTGCTTAGGCAGATTTTTATTTAGAGCCTCCAAGTATGTTTTTGTGTGTTTATGTGTTTGGTTTGCTGTCATGGTAGGTCTATGTGAGACTGGAATTTTAGTGAGTGTGGTTTCCTTCTCCTCCTGACTGGTTAAGCCAGTACTGAGTTGAGAGAGCTTAGCCTCCAGTTTGACTATATGGTTGCATCTCTCACATGTGTTGGAATTTGTTGGGAGGAGGAGAGGGTTGTCTGTGTACACGAGGCAGTTGTAACATTGCCTCAAGATTCCCAGATTCACCAGCTGGACTGGAGAGGAGATTGACAACTGGCCTTTGGACATGCTAGAATAGTATTGGGAATTTCTTTATAATTGAAAAAAATGGCCAGTGGGGAGCAAGGTACTCCAGGGGGAGTTTGTGAGGGTGTAGTGCTGACTTATATAATTGCTTTAGTGAGCAAGTGCCAGGTAACATAAATGCAAAAATGACAAACAGTAACTTTCTTTCAAGTGAAACAAGGAAATAAGTACAGTAAGCAATGCAGATATCACTAGGGATCCACAGAAGCGCTGAAAAGCTGCTTTTAGGTGGAATTAGCTTTTCAGGGAAATAACAAGCATACAAACAAAGCTAGATTCAGCAGGCCTGGATCTAGTCTATGCTACAGCAAACAAGGTGTACCAATTACAGTAAGAAATAGTTCAAATATGCAGGCACTATAAGCCTTTAACCAGAAATTCCCACCTCAGAAGGGCAGAGTCCAGCCTCTTCTCCCACAAGAGTGCAGACCATGAACCTTCTTAATGTAAAATAACTGGCCTGAAGCCCAGGTGCTTAAACCAGAACTAATACACTTTTAGAATAACAGACACTGAGCCCTTAATCAGCAATTCCCAACTTAGAAGGATGTAAGCTACCTATCCTGCCACCACAGTGCAGCCCACAAACCTTCCTAATGTAAAACAACTGGTCTAAAGCCCAAGTGCTTAAACTAAAAGGCTTAGAATAAGTTACACCAAGCAGTAATAAATACAATTGAGTACTTTTAAGATGATGCAAAAGCAAAATAAAGTAGGAAAAAACACAAATACAGTAAAAGCAGATAATTAGGCCAATCATCGAGTACAATGCCCCATTTGGCACGTACCTCACTAAACACCTGCAACAACTGGAGATGCCAGAAAAGTACCTCACAAAGATGATCCTAGGCTTTAAACACTTGTCCTGTATGGACAGACTCAAAAAACTCAAACTATTCTCTGTCTCATATCACCTTCTTAGAGGCGATCTCTGCTTGACTTACAAAGCCATGTCTGTCCCAGCTCTGTTAGAAATGCTACATCTAAAGAAATACCAATCCCTCCACATCACACGCTCCAAAGACCTCAACCTCATTACCACAATCAACAGAACATGCTGGAGAGACAGGGTCATAACCCAGAGATTGCCCATGCTATGGAATAGACTTCACATACATGTCAAGCAGAACACCTCACTGACCTTCTTCAAGAGAAATCTTGATGAGTGGATGGGAAATAGAAAATTCACCCTGGAGATCACTCCAGTGGCTCTACTCAACAGAGGCACTAGGAACTAAGGTTGGGTGGCACGATGCCAGGGCAATCCTGTGGGCTAGGCTTGTAAAGGCTCCAGGGCCATTAGCGTAGTACACACATATGAACCTATGATTGTTTGGAGGTTGCCAATGTCCTTGTTAATGAGGTCCATGATAATCCATTCCATGGTCTTGCAGAGCAGGCTAGTTAGGCTAATGGGTCTATAATTTCCTGGATTGGTGTACGCTCCACCTTTATGCAAAGGGATGACAGTGGCTGTCCTCCACTCGGCTGGGACAAAGCCGGTACTCAGGTTTTGGTTGAATAGGGTGACTAATGCTGCTGCAGGTTCCTGCCTGAGTTCATGTAGAATGCATCCTGGAATGGTATGGGGTTCATGGAGGCTGTATTTTTTGCCTTTGAAAGGGCAGTGATGACTTGCTCCTTAGAGCTAACAGGAGGGGGGGGGCAGGTGCTGGGGATGTCCTGATTTACTGATGGAGGGTTAGAGGGGTGAAGTTTTCACTGAACCTGTTTAGCAGCAGGTTGGCTATATCTTCGACATTTATGTATGTCATATCCTTGACTACCAGTTCTTACCAGATTTGAGTGCTTCCTTTGAGATTGCAGACATATGTGAAGAAGGCCTTATGATTGTCTTTAGTAGATGCGGCCAGCTTGGACTCAAAGTTTGCTTTGGAGGATTTCACTAGTGTGCTTATTTGCTTGTTCAGGCTAAGGAGAGATTACTTCCAATTAGGTACCTGCTCCTTCTTGGTCTTGGACAGCAATTTTTTTCTTTTTATTATAGAGTTTATTTATTGCAGATGTCCACCAGACAGGTTTACTGTTCCTTGAGGAGGAGGATTTTGTCCTGTCTGGTATTCCTGATCCCATGCAACTATATAAATATTTGCATAGTACTTTGGTGTAGGTTTGGACGTATGTGCCAGTTCATATGGAGGGGGAGGGGGATGTGAAGCTGTTTATACCTTCCTTCAGGAAGTTGTAATCAGCTTTGGAGAAGTTTTTTTGTTTGACCCTAGTGGGGGTGGGGGGTGGAGGAGATGGTGACTTCAAAAGTAACTGCTTTGTGGTCGGATCTTACCAGGGATGATGACACTGTAGGGATGCTGCAGTGGTTACTCATGTTAATTAATACCGAGTCTAAGATATTATCACCTCTTGTGGTGGTGTCAACCAGCTTGTCCAAGGCATTTGCATTGACGAATTCAAGGAATCTCTGGTCATTTGTGTTTTGGCATGAATAGTTCTTCCAATCTGTGGTTGGATAGTTAAAATCATCCAGGATCAGGGTAGAGGTTTGACACTTGATAGATTCAAAGAGTTCCAGAGAGGTGCAGTGGGCATCTTGAGTCAAAGTTGTGGGCCTGTAGTTAGCTATGATTTGAATAGGGGTCTTTTCAATGGCTAACTGCACCTGGAGTGTCTCATGTGTGTCATACTGTTTGACCAGCCTGGAGGTGTGAATGTCTTTAATATATATTTCAACTCCACCTCCTTTTGCTTTGCTGCCCACAGTTTGGGGTCTGAATGTATGATAGGATGAGTAAACTGGTATGGATGGGGTGCTCTCCGCAGCTTTGAACCAGGTTTGTGTGACTGCACACATGCCAGCATCTTCCATGGTTAAGAATGTTTGCAATGAGGCAGTTTCATGTTTAGACTCCTAGTGTTTATCAGCATAGGTTCATAGGTTAGTTCATAGGTTAATATTAGGCTACCTGCCCCTTCAGGCCATTTTAAGCCTAGCCAGTTACCCCATGTGAGAATCAAACACTGCACCTTGTGTCTGTAAGGTAAACACCTTAACCATTAGGCCAATCTCCCACCCCATGCATGACCTTTAATTTGCATTTTGATGAAATCCACAGTGATTTGCCAGAACATCACAAATATTACAAGGAACATACAAAAATACACTTCAATTTATCTGGCCAAGAATTCTGGACAAAGCCAAGACTAATAGGGAGACAAAGGCCCAATAAGAACTATGACACTTTAATGGCTGGGATTACTGACTGACTAATCCTCAGTGATTTGTCATAAAATTTAGTATTTAAAGAAGGTCTGACATTTAGTGTAAAGGATTATGGTTATAAGCTCTTAATGAGCTGCCTTCTGTAGTAAAGGTGCATGGTTTGACTCTTTCTACCTCCATTTGCCTGCTGTTTGACTATGAGCAAGTCACTTAACCAAACATAGGTTGCCTGCCTTAGTTAACAAACATACACTATTTTATGAATGTTAATTATGAAACTGTAATGACCAGCATTATTAATTCAGTGACTTACTACCTTCAGATTTCAGGTAAGGTAACTTCAGGTCTCAAATAAGATAACCTGGATCACAGACACACACACACACACACACACACACACACACACACACACACACACACACACACACACACACACACACACACACGGACACGCACACACACACACACACACACACACACACACACACACACACACACACACACACACACACACACACACACACACACACACACACACACACATTTCACCATCAGATATAGCACACACTCACACGCAAACACACAGATTTCACCATCAGATATAGCCTGTACATTCAGGTATTTGCTTGTGATCAAATGAACAAATACATAGATAATGACCAAAAAGTTTGTGAGAACCATACAATGAAACCTTTTGTACCTCCTCACAACCTCTTAGCTCAAAACAAATCAGAGATAAATACCCAAAATCAAATACACTTTTTAAATATTTAGCTTGTATACTTAGAAAGTTGCTAGAATAACAAGCTTTGCATTAGCTTTTAATTATTTAGTGATTGCAGTCCACAATCATTTGCCAAAAAGCCACACATTTTACAAGGAACAGACCAAAACACATCTCAACTTATCTGTAGTTTTAGTTAACAAACCTATTATATTTTCTGAATGGTAATTGGGAAACTGTAATGATCAGCATTGTTAATTCTCAGTGACTTACCGACTTCATGTCTCAGGTAAGGTGACTTCACTTCTCAGTTAAGGTAACTTGGATCACATATACACATACGCACACACACACTTCTGTTCAATGGGACTAGACAGCTGACCGTAATTATAGGGGCACTGGCAAAACAAGTTAGAGTGCTTTAGAAGTGGGCTTAAGAAAAGGGGTGGTCCCACCAAATGATAGATCTTCTTGCAAGTAAGCCTGCTTCTGAACTACTCTAGTGAGTCATTTGAATTACTCTAGTGAATTTGCATTCTTCACTAATAGGTAAAGTGAGATTAAAAGGAGAGATGCTGATACAAATAAAGCTTTATCATATCTTCTGATATTAGCTTTAAGTGTCATGTGGCCTAAAGCACCATCATAATTGGACCATGCTGAATAGGCTTATTCCCTGGGTAAGTACAAGCTTTCTGGGAACTGCAGTTGGACAATGGGTTAGATAGTGGTTTTATATGATCTTCTCTTACAAAGGATGAATCCAATCAGGACCAGCTACCATGCACTTCTTCAGTTTCTTGACTTATTTCAGGAATGTTTCTTCTTTGAATGGACTAGGAGCAATCCCCTCATCTCCTGGGTCATCTGTGTGATACATTTGATACCTCTCCATTCTTTTTCTGTGTGATCACACACACACACACACACACACACACACACACACACACACACACACACACACACACACACACACACACACAGTAAGCAATTCCACTGCAAACTATAAATGCTGTTCCATCATAAGTAGGTACTAGGCTATCAGCCCTGGGGCCTATACAAGCCCAGCCAAAAAGGTACCCTGGCTTTTGCCACCCAAGAAAATTATTTTCCTGTGCCACTGTCGAGCAGAGCCACAGAGGTGATCCTCTGGTTGAATTTCCTATTTCCCATCCAATCATCAAGATTTTTCTTGAAGAGTGCTAATGGGGAGCTTTGTTTGATATAGATAGGTAGTTTATTCCAGAGTATGGGAAGTCTCTGGGACAGGAATCTATCCCTCCAGCATGTTCTGTTTATTGTGGTGACAAGGTTTAGGTCCCTAGAGCGTGTAGCTCGGAGAGATTGGGATTTCTTTAAGTGGAGCATGTCGAACAGCTCTGAGTTTGACATAGCTTTGTATGTTAGGCAGAGATCACCTCTGAGTAGAGGATATGCAACGGAGTAAAGCTGGAGGTTTTTGAGACGGTCTGTGTAGGGCATCTGTTTGAGGCAGGTAATCCTCTTTATGAGGTATTTCTGTGGCCTTTCCAGTTGTTGTAGATGTCTTGTGAGGTACATACCAAAAGGGGCATTGTACTCTATAATGGGTCTAATGAGTGATGAGTAGAGGGGAACAATGACCTCTTTTTTCTGGATGAGAAACCTTTTGTGATAAGGTGTGCCACGTAGAAGGATTTCCTGACTACTGTGGCGATGTGATTATCAAAGGAGAGACTACTGTCCACCTGTGTCCCACGGTCTCTTATCACACGTTCGGTGTTAAGTATGCTGCCACCTATGTTGTAGCTCATGGGTACAGAGTTTTTACCAAAGGGGATGACAATACACTTTTTGGCATTGAGCTTGAGGCCATGGCTTTGACACCAGGCATCTGTCTCAGTGAGGCCCTTTTGTAGGATGTCCACATTGTTAGGAGTTTTGATTATGGCTCCTAGTTTGCTGTCATCTGCGAACTTCATTAGCCAAAGACCTTCTGTGTTAGCCTGTACTTCAGAGAAGTAGATACCAAACAGGAGAGGACCCAGGACTGAACCCTGTGGTACTCCACTTGTCACTGGCCTGAAGTCGGATTTGGAGTCTGCTACTTTCACAGTGTGGTTCTGTCAGTGAGCCAGTTGGCAACCCATCTTGTGACATAGGGATTTATACCTAGTTTAGTGAGTTTATTTATAATTCCAGAGTGGGGGATGGTGTCGAAAGCCTTGGCAAGATCTAGATAGGCTGTGTGAACCATCTTACGCTTGTCTACGGCTTTGGTGACTGCTTCAAAGATGTCTTATCAGGTTTAGGAGACATGATCTGCCTTTTACAAACCCGAACTGTGTGGGGTCCAGAGTTTGGAGATTACCAACGTCTTTGTTTATAAGTTCCATGATGATATGTTCCATGACCTTGCAGACCAGGCTCGTCAGGCTAATGGGGCGGTATTTCCAGGGGTCCGTGGTGGCTCCCCCCTTGTGGAGTGGGATAACCGTTGCTGTGCGCCATTCAGCAGGCACAAAGCCTGAGGTGAGGCTATGACTGAACATGGTACTTAGGTGGGATGCCAGTTCGTTCTGTAGTTCGTGTACAACGCAGCCTGGGATGTTGTCTGGTCCCATGGATGCTGTGTTCTTGGCTTTGGAGAGTGTGGTTTTTACCTGTGCAGCCATGATTACAGGAACTTTGCATTCTTCCGGTGTAGAGATGGGCTCTTTAGGGGGTGAGAGGGGGTAAAGTTAGCACTGAACCTATCTGCCAGGATATTGGCAATATCAGTTGGGTCTGTATATTTAGTGCCATTGTGTTGTAACTCAGAGCAGATCTGAGTGTTGCCATTAAGATTCTTGACATAGCTATAGAATGCTTTGTGGTTGTCTTTAGAATCAGTGGCAATTTTGTTTTCATAACTAGCTTTGGAGGATTTTATCAGGGATCACAGCTTCTTACTGAGGCTGACCAGGGAGCTCCTCCACTCGTGGGATTTTACTCTCTTTTGCAACAGTTTCTTCCTTCTGTTGTACAGTTTGTTTATGGCAGGGGTTCACCAGATTGGCTTCCTTTTTTTGGAGGATAGTGTCTTGGTTCTGTTAGGGATAGCACGATCCATGCACCCATATAAGCACTTATAAAGTGCAACTGTGTAGGATTCAGTAGTCGTAACTGTATTGTCTATCTGCATGGGTGTCATGAAGTTCACCACTTTTGTCTTAAGAAGCATGAAGTTGGCTTTGGAGAAATGTTTTACCATGGTTTCCTTAATGTGGGGTGGGGGCAGGATGTGGATATCTAGGGTAATTAGCTTATGGTCGGATCGGACCAATGAGGCGTTGACTTCAGGTGTGGAATACCGGTCACTCATGTTGGTAATGACTAGATCTAGGATATTGTTACCCCTGGTGGGGGTGTGGATAAGTTGATCCAGGGCATTGGAGTTTATGAATTCCAGAAAGCGTTGAGTGAAGGAGTTGGTACATGAGTAGTTTTCCCAGTTAATGGTGGGGTAGTTGAAATCGCCCATTATTAGGGTGTTTGGTTGAACCCTAATATTTTCCAGTACATCAAGAAAAGAGGAGTGGGAATCCTGGGGCATGGTGGGTGATCTGTAGCAAGCTACAATTTGGATTGCAGTTTTGCCCAGAGTTAGTTGCACTTGGATAACCTCGGCTGCATTATGCTGAGTAACTAGCCTGGAGGTGTGGATATCCTTAATGAATATGGACACACCTCCGCCTTTGGTGTTCCGGTCCAGGTCACATGGCCGAAAAGTGTGGTATGAGTTATAGCCTGGTAGTGCAGGGGTGCTCTCTGGAGCCTTGAACTAGGTCTCAGTCACTGCACAGATATCAATGTTCTCCATTTTAAGGAGTGCCTCGAGTGAGTGCATTTTGAGATTTAGACTTCTAGCATTGAGTAGCATCACCCTCAGTTTTTGCTTGCCTGTTCCTGTTACAGTGGTGAATTTGTCATTTGAACCTTGCCTAAAAAAGGCACTATGGGGCGGCAAACTGTAAAATAGTGAGTAATTCTACTTGAAAATCCTGTCCCAACAACACAGTTCTTCAACAGTACACTGTCCCGCCAATGCAGGTCTAAAAGGGTTTGCCCACCAATGGCCAATGGCAAATTCCGCTTAGCAGAGCTTGTAAAATGAAAACACCACATCTCCAGGAAGACTCATTTTCATTGGCTGTACATTTCAGCCAGTAAGAGAGACTACATGGAGCTAGAGCAGTCAAGGGGTAATTGTGCACAGAGTATCTGAACAGTAATGGGGGTTCTTTTTTTTTTTTTTTTGTAACTTTTATGCTCCCCTCCCAGCAAGCACCAGGCCATAGGCAGCTGCCTAGGTCATCTTGTGCTGCATCCAACCCTGATTCACCCACTGGAAAATCATCTGCATCATTTAATATTCTACTTGAGTTAGAAAAAAAAAAGAAATCAAAGCATAAACCTAGCTTCAGGCTGTTCTTTTTTTTTCCAAAAAAAAAAAAAGAATTAAAGAAAGGAAAAATGAAGGAAAGAAATCTTGTTCCAAAAAGCAGGACAGCAAGTCTTTATGTTCTAATCTCGTCATGTTTTACGGTTGCTGAACTGAATATTTAGAAGTGTATGCACTGTATGTGGTTATAAAATAAAGTATTTATGTCTCCTATAAAACCATAAAAAACAGTAGTACCAAAGCCCGGAGTGCCTTAAAAGTTCTTTTTTCATGAAATAGTAAACAAATTATTCCTGACTTGTCCCAATTTGCTAGATAAACACTGACAGTTTATTTTATTTATTTAAAGATGGTTAAGATTGGAAGTATGGTTTGCAAAATGCATTATGCTTTTTTTACTTTTACTTTTATTTTT
>NC_056735.1:486626394-486628894 GCF_019279795.1 Protopterus annectens
CAAAATATAAAGAAAACTCATCAAAAGCTGGAACTCTTATATAGAAACAAAATTTCTTTAGTGCAGCAACCAAAACTACCCTTGCAAAAAACATTTTTACTTCCCTCCTTTTTTATGGTGCCCCTATCTTAACTAACATAACATTCTACCCTAAGCAAAGTGCTACAACAAAATTGTAAAGTTTGCCATCAACTCTAAATATCACACACACACTACTGTAAACCACACCTAGAATTAAACTGGCTTGAACTCCCCAATCAACTGGTCTTTATTAAGCTATCCACTTTGCACAACCTTATTTTCAAGCATACTGCCTGCCCTGCACTAGCCAGTCTAGTCACACTTTACACAACAAATTGATCCCTATGATCAGAAGACAAAAATCTCTTAGCTATCTCAAAACCCACAAGAAAACCTGGTCATTCTCTGTATTCATACTCATAGGTTCATAGGTTCATAGATTAGTACTAAGCTAACTGCCCTTGTGAGCCATTTTAAGCCTAGCCAATGATCCCTTGTGAGACTCAAACCCTGCACCTTGTGTTTGTAAGACAAACACCTTAAGCATTAAGCCACCCTCCCAACCCACTCTGTCTCTATACTTTGGAATTCACTACCTCTAGCTACCAGTCTATGCCTGGCCTAACCCAGTTCAAAGCCTCTTTACAAAATCATCTCAAAAATACATGACTTTGCTCCTGCATAAAGCCTGCCTAATGCTTAGGTCTTGCTCTTATGTCACATTTCAATCCCTCACAGGCTGCAAGATCCTAAGGCTCTTCTAACTCCTTCCCTGCTTCTATGCCATAGGTTCATAGGTTCATAGGTTCATACTAGGCTATCTGCCCTAGGGCATTTATGAGCCTAGCCAGAGTGTATTTGGCTTTCACCACCATTTTAAATTAATTTTGCTATGCCCTTTTTCGAGGTTAGTATACTGTGCCTCTGTCTAACAGTGACACAGAATTGATACCCGGGGTAAACCTATGATCTCCCATCCACTCATCAAGATTCCTCTTGAAGAGAGTCAATGAGGGACTCTGCCTAACCTGGACTGGGATTTTATTCCAGAGTGAAGGGAGCCTCTGGGTTATGAATCTGTCCCTCCAGCATGTCCTATTTATTTCAGTGCTGAGGTTCAAGTCTCTCGAGCGCGTAGCTCGATGGGATTTGGATTTTCTGAGGTGCAGCATGTCCATTAATTCCGGGTTGGACATGGCTTTATACGTCAGGCACAGATCGTCTCTGAGCAGGCGGTATGCCACTGAGTAGAGCTGGAGTTTCTTTAACCGGGCAGCATATGGCATCTGTTTGAGCCCTTTGATCCTCTTGGTGAGGTACTTTTGGGGTCTTTCCAGTTGCTGCAGGTGTCTGGTAAGGTACATCCCAAAAGGGGCATTGTACTCAGTTATGGGCCTGATGAGGGATGAGTAAAGAGGCACGATGACCTCCCCTGATCTAGATGTGTATCCCTTCATGATTAGGTGGGCTATATAAAATGTTTTTCTAACCACTTTGGCCACGTGGTTGTCAAATGAGAGATTGCTATCAACTTGGGTCCCCAGGTCCCTAATTACTTCTTCTGTACTTAATGGATTACCACCTATGTGGTAATTTGTGGGCACTTTGTTTTTGCCAAAGGGGATGACTATACACATTTTGGCGTTTAGCTTGACGCCATGGCTCTGGCACCAGTTGTCTGTTTCTATGAGGCCCTTTTAGAGGATGCTTGTGTCAGCTGGAGAGTCGATTATGGCGCCCAGTTTGCAGTCATCTGCGAACTTGGTCAGCCACAGTCCTTCCATGTTGGCCTGTACCTCCGAGAAATATATACCAAACAAGAGAGGTCCCAGGACTGAGCCTTGTGGGATGCCACTTGTAACTGGTTTGGAGTCTGACATGGCTCCAGCAATTCTAACCATGTGTGTTCTGTCCTTGAGCCAGTTTGCAACCCATCTAGTGACATAGGGGTTTATATTTAAGCTGGTGAGCTTATCTATAATGCCCGAGTGGGGTATTGTATTGAAGGCTTTTGCGAGGTCCAGGTAGGCTGTGTGGACCACCTTCCCCTCGTCAATGGCCTTGGTGACTGTTTCAAAGAAATCGACCAGGTTTAAGAGGCAGGATCTGCCCTTAACAAAGCCAAACTGGGTAGGATCCAGTGTCTGTAGGTCACCAATATCTTTATTTTTGAGGTCCATGATGATCCTTTCCATAGCTTTGCAGACCAAGCTAGTCAGGCTTATGGGGCGATAGTTTCCAGGATCCGTTGAGGCACCACCTTTGTGGAGAGGGACCACTGTTGCTGTACGCTACTCTTTGGGTACATATCCTGTAGCAAGGCTGAGATTGAACAGTAGTTTTATGTTTGGGTTTAGCTCTTCTTGGAGTTCATGTAGGACGCAGCCCGGGACACTGCCTGGTCCCATTGATGCTGTGTTTTTTGCTTTGGAGAGGGCGTCTCTTACCTGAGCATCTGAGATGTCAGGGGGGCAGCACT
>NC_056735.1:486633894-486753894 GCF_019279795.1 Protopterus annectens
TTTTTATATGGTCAGATGAAGTGACATGTTTGTCATGAAAGCACTACTATGAATAAAGTCTTTTTCTGGGATTTACTTCTGGATTGAACTTGTGTTTTTTGGACTATTGGGTTTATACACTGTGGTATTTTCATCCATTGGTTGCTCTATCTGGTATTAATGTGGATTTATATCACAAAAAATAGATTTATTACAGATTTTGAAACTGTGGCCAGAGCCTCATATAACTAATATAAATGCAATTTTGGCTGTAGACATGTTTAAGAAGCTGTTACCTAGTAACATAAGGAAGTGGGCATTCCAGCGTGACCCTAAGTCTTCTGAATAGCTAATTATTTTGGGGGTGCATTTGTTGCTAACTAAAGTTGTATATTCTAAATCAGGCTTGCATGCACAAAGGCAATTTTAAGCCTCCACTTAAACATGTTTCAATGCATGCAACTAAGAAAAAGTCATCATTTAAACCCTGTTTATTTTAAACCCCCTAGAAAGGGGAAATAGTCATGTACTGCTCATCTAATGACAGGAAAACAATGCCTGTAAAAACTGTTGATATTACTTGTCAGTCTGTTTAACAAAATATGCCTGAGAGTATACCAAATGGAATGTGAAAATGCTGAATGGTTAACTTTTTGAAGAAAAGAATACACCTTCTGTTATTGTGCTAACTGCAAATTTATTAAATTAAATATTGCAATAGAAGAGAAAAAATGTATAGAATTGTTGGAGTTGGGAAGCATTACACTGGTTAAAACACAATATATTTGCAAGCATTCAAAACAACTAATAAGCAGAAACTTGAAATTATATATTACATGGCAGCAAAAGGGAATCCCCTGTTCCACAAGCAGAAATGCAGAATGTCTTGGGTAGTTTTGCATCCTGTAGCACCAATGCTTAATTTATCTCATGTTGTAATGAACGGCCAAGATTTTTTCCAGTTTAAAACAAAAACTATTGACTTTATAGGGGAAATGTGAAGGTCGATATACTGCCAGAAGTATATATCCACAGCAAGAAGACAAAACAGAGAAGAGCTAAGCAGTGGGTCTGTGTTGAAGGGATAGATGCATTTACCAATGAGTTGTGGCCATACAAGTTTAAAATACTAAGGAAAATCAGTACGGGAACTGACAGAGAGTGGTAATTTTACCAAAAGACTCCATCACCTGAAGTGAGAAAGAAGTCAGCTTAGACAGTGATAGAGAGAGAGAGAGAGACCCCGTTGTTAAAAATATACTAAGAGAAATAGGAAGAGAAACTGAAGAAGGAGTCTTATACTGAATGAAAAGACAAAGAAGAACCTAAACAAAGTCCTAAGCTTCTCTGATCTATACCAAAGCAGAGATCCAACCAGAAACAAAAGCCAGACAAAGGGAAAGGCAGGTGAAACTGGCACTGTCTCTGGTGTAATAAAGTTATTTTTTCTGAGTTTCCTTTTATGTGGAATTGCCTAGGTCAACGGACAAAGTCTGTTCTTGTATTTGTTGAAAAAGACGTCACAACCTCCACTTCATGTCAGAATGCTGAAGAACATAGTAACTTGGGTGACCTTCAGATAAGAAGCCATGTCAATTTTATAGATTCATAGGTTCATAGGATGATACTAGACTATTGGCCTGGAAGCCCTTATAAACCTAGCCAAGAATTTCGCCCATGTTCCCCTCAAAGTCAACACCTGTTTCCCCCATCCAGCAGGGACACTTGTAGGATCCCAGGGGTGTATTTTCTGTTTCCCATCCGGTTGTCCAGGTTCCTCTTAAAGAGGGCTAGAGAGGTACACTGCTTGACATGGAGAAGGAGTCTATTCCACAGACAGGGGAGTCTTTTGGACACAAATCTATCTCACCAACAACTTCTATTAATGTCACAGACCAGGTTAAGGCCTTGCATGTGGACTTCACTAGTGGAGTTTGTCTTAAGGATATGCAGCAGCTCCATCAAGGCTGGGTCTGAAATGACCTTGTATACCAGACACTCTGAGCAGTCTGTGTGAGACTGAGTAGAGGGACAGGGCTTTTAGCCTATCTGTATAGGATAGGTGTTTGAGACCCTAGATTTTCCTGGTCATGAACCTGTGTGGTCTTTCCAACTGTTGCATGTGCTTAGCAAGGTACATGCCGAAGGGGACATTGTACTCAATAATGAGTATGATAAGGGAGTACAGGGGTATTATGACCTCCCTGTTCCTGGATGAAATACCCTTATTTATGAGTTGGGCCATGTAGAAAGCCTTCTGTACAACGGAGGCAACATATGAAGGTCAGTGGGAAAATTATAGTAATAGAGGAAACATTGGGAGAGTAGATATAAAACCAAAAATAGCACAACAGGCTCATCCTATTGCATAAACCTTTGAGCTAAGAAATGATCTGCTATATAGGCTACCAAGGAGAGGGAACTAGAAATGAGCCAGTTATTAGTTCCCAAAATCTGAATATAAATAAATATTGCTTTTGACCTGAAGTGTGAGAAGGATAATGAGCAGGTACATAAGAAAAATATATTTTCCTCTGCAGATTTAACTGCTTAGTATGAACTACATTTTTTTTTCATTTTTTTAACTTTATTTATTGTAAACAAACATGAGTTTGTAACTGGAAAACTAGTGTCAGTGACTACTTTGTCACAAAGAAAACAAAATACCTTAAAGGTAATTAATAAAACAATGCATTTTGGATCTTGTAGATTGGGGGGGGGGCTACTAGATACTAGGGATATAATAGTGTGCCATAAAGGCGCTGAAAAGGCTAGCCCTTTACCCTTTTACATCCCATAGCAGATATTTTTCCTCTGCACTATTATTAGACACTGGGGATTTAATAGAAATAACTAAGAATTGGAAAAAAAATTACAAAGGATGGTAAAAAGACTTCAAACTCTGCATACTTGCCAAAGGATACATCAGCATTAATCCCCTGCACTAATTGGCAAGTTAGTGTAGCAACATTTTTGCCATATAATGAGGATCTTGGGCATTATTCAGCCTGCAGAAGTTTGTGGGTTATGAGGAAGAAGGGCATGGCACATATAAGCATACCTCTTTGTGGAAAAAAGTCATTTAGACAAAGCCAAAATTTGATGATGGAGAAGACACACATTTATGGATGGATTTTAATTACTCCTTGTATAAATGTGTTAAGTCAGTAAAATAACAGCTTTTACACTAGCTTGCCTTTACTGAGGAATATGAAGTAAGAAACTATGATGTCTCACATTCTTGACTGACTGTAATCATCTGTTATTTTTGAGGATAGGAAGAAGAACATTGGTGATGTTCTGACAATACAGAAATGGGAATGGGGTATGTGGTGTATTTTGTGTGTGTGCTTGTGTGTGTGTGTGTGTGTGTGTGTGTGTGTGTGTGTGTGTGTCTGTGTGTGTGCATGTCTGTGTGTAAATGGGGGTGTGGCTACCACAAGAGAATGCTTATCTGCACCTGAAGTATTTAACAGTGCTTCAGGGACATGTAAATTAGCTGATAATGAGGTCTTTCCTCATTGCAGCTATCATGTCCCTAAATTTCAATCTCCATATTGTGTAAACAGCCTGTTTTGACTGCAGCTCTTAACACCAGCAGTGGGGATGTTCCTGAATCATTAGGTTAGTGGAAGTCAGCCTTGCATTATAATTTCTTTGTATTGAGAGAATAGTAATACATTTGCATAACCCATGAAGCAAGTCTACAAAACCTATAATGGACTGACTGCAAAGACCAATCAGTATTTGACCTGCTGAGGAAGTGCTAATTATACAACGATGAAATGTTAATTATAAAATGATGAAACTCTTCATTAACACCTAAGTAAGCACATTTAATTTTGTCATTTTTTTTTAAATTGCAACTTAAGCTTTAATGAAGAATTTTGTCATTTCTAATTGCCACTTCTTAGGCAGATAGTGATTGGTCTTTGCAATGTGATGTTTTTGCAACATGTGATGTCATTTCCTTACTGGGTGCTATATTTAATCAAGTTTTTATGAATGTTGTTTTAGAGTCTGATGAAGTTAGCTAAATTTGAAAGCACTCACCGTAATAATTTTCACTCATATGTCTACCAGCAGTAGAGCTTTTCTTATCATTATAGAATGCAGTAAATTAAGCACATAATTTCTCTTTTTGGCTTTATATCTTGCTGTCATGTAATCCAATGGTGCAGCATACATCTGGTTTTCTTTTTTTTTTTGTAATATAAACATTTCTAAGTATACAGTAGCATTACTGTGTTTTGCACATTATAAAATTATCTCTCCAAAATGTTGTGAATGGTTTAGCCATTGCTATTTTATCAGCTTCATTGTATTTACATTTGTAATTCTATGGCCCCACACCACTCAGTGCCCCCTGATATGTACCATGATGTCCCAGAGTTTGGATCATCATTTTGCTCTCTCCTTCCTAAAATTAGTGATATTTTGAGAAAAATATGGTGATAATTTGATAAATGGTGGATTGTATTAAGCAAATAATGACATTCACTTTACTTCAGAAAATGTGTATTAGTTAATGTACTCATATTTTGTCACCTTTCAAAATCAGTGGTGCTGATATTTAAAAAAAGAAGTCTCTGATATGGGGGTCTTTGTCCCTGATTCTAGTACTGAGAGGTTGAGAGAGTTATACTGTGGTCTAATTTAGTAGCAGTATTTGCTAGAATCCTTAAGGAAATGAATATATCACTTTCTATAGTGGTTTACTATCAAAACAATGAAAGCAATGACTATGAATATTCACATCCTCGCAAAGGAACTGCAAATACCGTCATGCCGGCTGCTCAGAATATCAATTTTTTTGGAAGGAAAAAATCAACATTCGACACATAATGAATCACTCACCATCCAGAAAAAAACACCAGAAAAAATGCAGACACATGTCTACTGTTTTGCAGGAAAGCAAGCCCCCCTACACCTAAATATATTTTATAACTCCAAGATTGTACTACAGTGAAGAAAAAGGTAATTTTCCCAATCCGTACTATAGTGTGATCCAATTAAAAACACAGACGCTCAAAGCTTTGATGACAAACTATGTGTTGACGTTTTGGAGTCAACAGGATTTGCATTAGCAGTTTTGCCATTTTGCATCCTTACCTTCGACCCTATGGCAAATGGTGAGGTGTGTTTCACTGTTTTGATAGTAAACCTTCTATAATATATAGTTTATTAGATAACAACAGCAAATCAGTTTTTACAATAGATAACTTGTCAGATAATGTTTTAAAATCAACAGATTTAAATATTCCTGTTTCTACTCCCTAGAAATATTCTTGTTCCTGGTCCCTAGAATCATCTAAAAAGTATAAAAGCATATCTGTTTTTTTTTTAAGTTTTTTGTTTTATTGTTTATTTTACTTGTTTAGTTCTAAATGCATGAATAAACTAGGACAGTACTATTTTAGGAAATAAGGCATTTTTTACTAACATTTACAAGTAACCCATTGGTCTTTACTGTCACGTGTTTAATAATTGTTATTAGTAATTACATTTTTGCAGCCTCTTTGGTACCTCAAAATATGTCCAGTTCTATTAAATGCAGTAGTGCTGTTGTCTGAAGATTACAGCAGCACTGACTGCATCCAGTATATTGACCCTTTCCAAAAAATTAATCCACATATGAAAAAGCCCTGTATTGTTGTCAGGGTGAAAGCGCTTGTGGTGAATTAAAAAAAATAAAATAAAATAAATAAATCTTTCTACTGGCTGACACCTGCTGCTGCCTGGACCATTTGTTTGATTATCAGATTATCTGGAACAGCCTACAATTACATTCCAGCAAACATCTCACAGTCATAAATTTCCAGTCTGACCCTTAGAGAGAAGCATTCACACATTTTATCCAAGGAAATTTAGATGTATGTCTCTCTATTTCCTTTATGTAGTTGTATTTATTAAGTAATTTAGTATCTGTAATCAGAACTGCACTAATAATCTACAAAGAGGAACATAGATTGGATATTGAATTTTGTCTGATAATATAGTATATGACATTGGCCTTCTCATAAAGCACTGATTTTATGGCCATGTTGATTAGGTGTCTTCACTCATAATTTAGTTTTGAAAATTTTTTGCATTTTTTAGAAATTATTTTGTAGGATAATGTGTGCATTTCTGTTCCAAGGTTCGCTAATGGTTTTCCACTAATAATTGTGAATGGACATCAACATTTATCACCTTAGCTATTACTACATTAGTTTCACTCATGTTTTTGCCTGGCTGCTTTGTATTTCAGATACTGAATTAGCTTCTATAGAATTCAGTGCAGAAGAAATGAAAAAAAAATGCACATGTGTGTGTGGTATGCTTATTTTCATTAGCTTTCATTTATTACTATCAGTCTGACTTGTACTTTAGTCTGTTTTTAATGCAGTTTTTAGATTTCAGTGAATTGATTCTTTTCACTTGTAGTACCAACTGAGGCTTATTTTTATACTTAAGTTCAACATGCAGATTATTTTTGAATGCACATCTTTCCTTTTACATGTCATTATATTTCTAATATGGTTGTTTCTAGCACAAATTATACAAAATTAATTAAATATATGACAGTGCTTCTTGTCATGCTTATATCCACACCTAGTTACTCAAGGCTTGAATTTCAGCTACAACATGCCTCCTGTATGCCACATGGCTATTTTACTCAATGTGATTTTTGTTACAGTCCATCCATTCCTCAATACATTTGACTCACATTTTGTCTCACACTCTTTCGTTGCCTTGGTTAATACTTTTAACTGTGTACTACGTCTTTCACTTGCTTAGTATAGATCTACAGCTTTTAATAAGATTAGATTTGCTTCTATTAATAATCTGCCCCGTTTTTGATTATTTCTTACACCACAAAATATTCTGTCTCATTAATAAATCATAAAGCTCTCCAAATTTACATTACTTGGTTTGATTTGTTAGCTTAAAAACATATGCATCTATAATTCTTAAATGGTAATTAAATGGGAATTTCTTTCTAGTCTCACAGTCAATAAAAGTTAAAGGATAATAATAGCTCTCATTTGGGACTTGAACCAAAGACCTCCATCATGTTGTGCTGGTGTCAGTGCTGCTGGACAGATATTTGTTGAGTTTTCCCTTAAAGGACCACTATGGGCAAATGATGAAAAAAAACATATATTTTTTTATCTTGCCATGAATTACTGCACCCCCCCCCCCAAAGCTGCCCGTAGCAAAATAAGTACTCATTCCTAATTTTATTTTATGTTTTTTATCCTTCTCTGCCTTCATGGAGGCATACATCTTGATTCCTGTAGTAAGATAAATCTGTCCCATAATGCACTATAAGAGCACAGATTCTGTAAATAAGTAGTCCTACCATTTATTTGATCGACAGACCAGCGCCATTTTTAAACAACTCTAGCATGTTCTGTGTGCTGTTTTGGAATCTTACAGTAGTGTGCCCTTCATGTAAGTTATGTTAAATGTTTTTTGTTTTTTTTCTGTAGAAATCCAAGGATTCTCAGAATATGTGCTAATTATTTGTTATAAGCAGTAAAATATTCCAGCATTTACATGTTCATAGGTTCAGAGGTAGGTACTAGGCTATCGGCCCTGGGGACTACACAAGCCTAGCCAAAAAGGTACCCTGGCTTTTGCCACCCAAGAAAATTATTTTCCTGTGCCACTGTCAAGCAGAGCCATAGAGGTGATCCCCGGGGTAAATTTCCTATTTCCCATCCAATCATCAAGATTTTTCTTGAAGAGTGCTAATGAGGATCTTTGTTTGATATAGATAGGTAGTTTATTCCAGAGTATGGGAAGTCTCTGGGACAGGAATCTATCCCATTGGCATGTTCTGTTTATTGTGGTGACAAGGTTTAGGTCCCTAGAGTGTGTAGCTCGGAGAGATTGGGATTTCTTTAAGTGAAGCATGTCCAACAGCTCTGGGTTTGACATAGCTTTGTATGTTAGGCAGAGATCACCTCTGAGTAGGTGATATGTGACAGAGTAAAGCTGGAGTTTTTTGAGATGGTCTGCGTAGGGCATCTGTTTGAGGCCAGTAATCCTCTTTGTGAGGTATTTCTGCGGCCTTTCCAGTTGTTGTAGATGTCTTGTGAGGTACATACCAAAAGGGGCATTGTACTCTATAATGGGTCTAATGAGTGATGAGTAGAGGGGAACAATGACCTCTTTTTTTCTGGATGCGAAACCTTTTGTGATGAGGTGTGCCACGTAGAAGGATTTCCTGACTACTGTGGCAACGTGATTATCAAAGGAGAGACTACTGTCTACCTGTGCCCCAAGGTCTCTTATCACACTTTCGGTGTTAAGTATACTACCGCCTATGTTGTAGTTCATGGCTACAGAGTTTTTACCAAAGGGGATGACAATGCACTTTTTGGCATTGAGCTTGAGGCCATGGCTTTGACACCAGACATGTGTATATATTTAAAGGGTTATGCTCGTCACCTGGTCTTGGTAAAAAACTGAACTCTGCTTATGCATTACTGTTTTAAGTGGGGTTATTATTATTAACAAACGAATCAAATAAAAAACTAACTAAGAACTGATAAAAAAGAAGTAAAAAACCACACTGAGTCACGGAGAAATAAAGTAAGTGCTTTTGTTTACTTATAATCAGCAAACTTCATCAGACCAT
This sequence comes from Protopterus annectens, assembly GCF_019279795.1. NCBI lineage: Eukaryota > Metazoa > Chordata > Ceratodontiformes > Protopteridae > Protopterus > Protopterus annectens. Next base: position 486,642,503 of record NC_056735.1, read on the forward strand.
GGTCATGTAATTCCTTAAAGTTTGCAGACACTCAGCTGCTATAGTGTAGTAATACCTTGTACTATAGATTCTATTGTATTAAGACTGTCCTATGTTACAGTGACAGCTCACTCAGGCCAAGCTGGATATTGTACATTAATCTTTGTTGAGCACTGTATGTATGCCTAGCTCCTTGTTGTATTTGTTTGAACATATTTTTTTGTGTCAAATTACAGTTGAGGGTTTTTTATTTAACTTAGTAACTGTAGTGTTATTAGGCTGTGTTACCTATTTCTCCTCTAGCACTCCCCTTGTCAGCTTTTCCTAATCTTTTTTTTTTTATTTCCATTTACAGTTATCAGCTAATACATACAGTGTGAGGCATCCCTATAGCAGTTCTCTACCAGCAAGCTGCATCTGCAAAAGTCTGTGGCTGGTTTACTTAAATTAAAGGCAACATTACAGTGTATGTTAATGCTTTAAACCTTCTATGACTGTAAACTTCATTAGAATGGATTCAGGGTGTGCATACTGCTGGTAACTCCCACCCCAAACAGAGAGCTCTCTAACCCCAATTCTTTCTAGTCTGGAATCGTTGTTTTGCTCAGTCTTCTCCTTGCCCGATACACTTGCCAATATTTCTCCCAATCCATAATCACTCCTGGCAAAAGGTTTATATTTCTCTAAGAATTCCTACTCTAAAAAATTGTCAGCTGCATAGATACTTTCCACAGTACCTGGTAGACTAAGTGACTGATTGTTCCTTGCTGTGCAGTCATAGAACTTGGCTCTGCCTGCCCCGACAGAACAGAACTCCATCACACCTCATACAGACTACACCACATTAAACCAAACCCCCCAAAATATCCCTTTTAAGTTTCACAAGCATATATCAGCATCCATCCAGACACTAGTAACCATAGCTACCAAACTTATTATAAGTGGAGACATTCACCCAATCCCAGGCCCCTAGAATACCTCCTCATCACCCCCTCAAATACAAGATATAACCAATCTATCAGGAAAAGGCTCAGAAATACTAATCATAAATCTAAACCTGGGAAGCATAGTCAACAAAGTTCAAGAATTACACGCCACCCTATCCCATTATAACCCTGATATTGCTGTTTTAATGGAAACCTAGTTAAAAGCATACATTACTAACAATGAAAGTACACCACTTGGTTACAAAATTATTAGAGCAGACAGAAAGGTAAAAAGAGGTGGAGGGGTAGTCATCTTATTTAAGAGCATTCTTACACTTTTACCACAAAGCCTAAACATAGATAACCTTGAAAACATAGAAATCTTACCTACTAAACTTCAACTTAACCAAAACAAATTCATATCTATTATAGCTACCTATGTTCCACCCAGAAATAGCATCTACACTATAGAGCACATCATCCAGTCTATATCGAATTCTATAGCCCAATAAACTATCATTACGGGTGACTTTAATATAGACCGGACAACTTGTAATTCACATAACCCTAGCAATCACATCAACCTCTATGGCTTTACACAACTCATTCAAGCTCCTACACGGATAGATAAAAACTCCAGCTGTCAGTCTATACTGGACTGGATACTAACCAACAAACCTCAGAATTATCAGATTAGTGGCTGCTTACCTGACAGCCGTAGTGACCATATGCCGACCTATCTATTGAGAAAAAACATCATTGCTGTCAATCTCACCAGCTTCCACCAAATCCGCAGTAAAAAAAAACTTTAATCCACAAGACCTAATCAATACTCTAAATAATGTAACTGGTCTCTACTAACAAACCTGACCTTTGATGCTACAGTAGATTATTTAACAGTACATTCCTTGAAATTCTAAGCAAACTGCCCCCCCAGGTCAATTCGTATTAAAGCCACATATGCACCATGGTTAACTAAAGACACCAGAATTCTCCTTAGGAAAAGAGACAAAGCGTGGCAAACATGGCTCACCTGTAAAACCCAAATCAACCACATTGCATTCCAGCAAATTAGAAACAAGGCTAAACACCAAATCAACCTAGATAAAAAGAACTTCTGCAATAACCTGCAACATAAACACCAGCATAACCCCAAACATTTTGGAATACCATAAATGCCATTCTCCACCCAGGACATTCCACTACCCCTTTCCCCAACTTTCCACACTCTGTTTCCACCATTGCAGATGAATTCAATAAATACATCACTGAAATTGTACTATCTCTAATTAAAAGTAATTCCACAGAACCATAACTAGCTTTCAGACCTCGAAGTATTAACTCCAACTTCTGCTTTCAGCCTGTTCCCACAGCTAACATTAAGAAACTACTGAAAAAGCACAAACCCTCTTCAATAGCAGTTGAAATGTTACCAGCTAAATATTTAAAACTAGCAGCTGAAGCCATATTTTATGCAGTGTCAGTCCTTATTAATAGATCCATAGCAGAACAACATGTCCGAGCAATATGGAAAATTGAACACATTATCCCCTTACACAAAGGTGGAAATTCCACTGAGCTGACCAACTACAGACCAATCGCTCTTCTCTCTCCACTATCTAAACTCCTCAAAAGATGTATCCACTTCCAAATGATTCATTTTCTTGCTTTCAGCAACATGCTAGCAACATGTCAACATGGTTTTAGGCCCCATTTTAGTAGCACAACTGCACTCCTCAGTTTCACCAGTACCATCAACCAACTTAGAAAGAATGGTAAAATAGTTTCTGCAGTCTTTCTAGACAAGTCCAAGGCCTTTGATATGATCTCCCACCCCAAACTATTAAATACACTCTCCAAATTAAACCTCAGCCCTGCTGCACTTCAATGCTTCCAAAGCTGTCCACAGAACCGTCAACAATCTATAAAATGGCTTAATGTCTTCCCGTCACACTAGGAGTACCTCAAGGCTCAGTTCTTGGGCAGCTACTCTTCACTATTTTTACAAACAACCTCCATAGTGCTACCCCACAGGCTTCAACTATCCAATATGCAGATGACACAACACTTATATGCACCGCTAATAACTTGCAACACCTCCATGATATAACTCAAAAATCATTCTCAGATACCGAGCTATGGCTCTCTAACCATCATCTCACACTCAACCCCAATAAAACAAAACTCATGATCTTCCAACATACAAGACCCCCCCCCCTGCACCTTCTACTTTACAGCTAGGAATAATACTAAAATTAATGCCGCTTCACAAACAAAACTACTAGGTGTAATAATAGATAATAACCTAAGATTTGACCTACATATAGCACAAACAAGAAAGTTCACAAAAAATGGGTGCTCTTTAGAGAAATAAAAGGTATCTAACTAACACTTCTAGGGTTGCCATTGCTAGAACCCATCTTCTGTCAACACTTCTGTAGGTTCCCCAAGTTTCACCAACCTTAAAAAGATAGATTTAATTAAACTTGAAATATGCTATAATAAAATAGCTAAATTTGCAACTGACTGCCCACATCATACCCACCACTGTTACTCCTTAAAAGAACTCTCCTGGTTAGAACTCCCACAACTTCTATCTTATAACCTGTTAGCCTTAGCACACAAACTAGTATATCAACCTGAAAAAAAACCTGCCCTTCTAAGTATTCTCCAGCCCCATACCACAAATCAGAGTCTTCGCTCAATAAATAAATCTCTAGTACGTGTCCAAATCCACTAATACAGCATAGGACTCACTATTTTTTCATTATGCAGCAATAAGGTGGAATTCACTACTTCGCAGCATCAGAACCAACACAAATACCAACCAGTTCAAAAAGATTCTTAAAAATTATCTTAATGACACCTTACTTTGTTCCTGTACTACTCCAGGCTAACTAGCTGTAATAGCTTCTGGTCACACTTTACTTCTTCCCTGACCACCTCATAATCTGTTCTCTCTCTCTCATGTCTAGATAATCGCTAACCTCATCTTTTTCTATCCAATTTCCCTGCTACAAACCCTTCCTCATCTTACTTTAAGAAACTACAATGTCTACACTACAATAAGGAATTATATCAGATGATTGTATAACACAAATGTCAGCTATAATAGCACAGAATGTAATTTCTGGTGTACTGTAAGTTTTGTATATTTTTTGGTATAATTTCTTGTATAAATTTTGTATAATTTTTTGAATAGGTTTTGCATACTCTCTGTATGTGGAGCTTTTCTCCCCGGGCCTCTGCTGAAAATGGGTCTTATCCCTGTTGGACTTTCCCTGTAAACAAATGTACAATAAATAAATAATAAATAAATTTGTTGCCAGACTAGACTTCCATTCACTTAGAATGGAACACCTAAAATAAACCTGACACGTTTGAGAGTCTGCAGATCATGTGTCATTGACTGGTCTGCACTGAGTTTTACAAATGTTCCTACTGATGTATATTACACATTCTCTGAAAAAAGCATGCAAAAGCGTCAACAAATACTGTGATAAAAAAAAAAAACTTTTTACAGAGATCAGTTTTGCAAGTTCTCATCCGCCCCCAAGCACATACACACACACAAATACCCTTCAAAGGGCTAGTCTCACATTTCCAGCTTGGTTAGATTCAACTAATTGTTCAACTTTGCATGAGAATAGACATCAAACAAATCACAGCATGGTGTGCCACTAAAACTGTTCCCTCATATGTGTCTTCACTTTTGAGTAGTATTTACTAGGAATTATTTCTATAAAAAAAGGACACACATCAAGCCAGAGTTTAGGTCAGTCTATCCATTTCTTAGAATGTGCACAGTGAAATAGTCTATTGGAATTGCATTCTGGCTGCTCATGTGGTTATTTTTTCATAGTTATTCTGTTATAGCATAACCTGAACTATAATATTTAGGGCCAAGATTTACATTACAGTGAAACAGTTCATAGTTTCCAAGCCTCTGATGTGACCTAGTGCTTTATGTTACTGTTGCTTTATGTAGCTTGTCTTAGTTGTATACTTGTAGCATATCTGCCATCCTCTCAGCAACACACTCCTAGAGAAAACTTCCAAATCAGATACTTTTTGAAAATAGCAATACTACTGATTTAGTAAGCTCACAAAATAAGACTACATGAAGTAGCATTCATTTTCTGAAAAAAAAGAAGTTAATTGCAATGAATGTTATTATTTGTTCCTGAGAATCCAGCACCTTTTCCAAAAAGATTTATGGATTGTAGTATGCCAAAGCAAAGATATAAGCCAAAATTATGGACAATTATGGGGTACACTGATAAGAGCCCCAACACATATACTTACCTGTAATCCATTGCAACTACTCCACGTCATTCAGGCATGTACATACTTCATGACAGACAAGTATTGAAACAGTACCAGCAGCTGTAGTAGTGATACCATACTGCAAACAGGGCACTCAGACATTGTACTGACAAACACAGGGAAATGTATATGTCATGATCAAGCAACGATGAAATTACTAGGGACCACACTGAGCACAATTTTACTGTTAAGCCCTCCATTTCACAATGTATAACATTCATACCGCACTTACAAAGGCACTCCTTCACTCCCCATAAACACACAGCCACCTACACCCACACAACATACCAGTCAACTTTTATTTTTTTCCAACATCTCTGCAAAACACTGCTGTAATGGCTTTGGCAAACGATAATGACTGATGGATGTCAGCTGAGGACTCCCATCCCTACCTATTGGACACAGTGTACTGCACTTACACAAGTGCCCCCCTCAACAGAGCAACAAGCAGGTGTCAGTGCAGATTTGCCCCATAGTTCTTTAACACCACACACACACACACACACACACACACACACACACACACACACACACACACACACACACACACACACACAAACAAAACAATGATGCATGGTTAATGTGGGCAAATGTGTTTGTTCGGTGTTACTACACTTGTCTCCAAACCCAGTCTTATGACACCTGCTACCCATCACCTTGTCAGCACTTATTAGTCCACAGCTGCAAATCTTGCTATTCATTACAGTTTGACTAACACACACACACACACACACACACACACACACACACACACACACACACACACACACACACACACACACACACACACACACATTATATGTGTTAGTGAACAGTGGGGCTTTTACTCCTTCTCCCAAAAGCAGTGCTGCAATGGCTAAGAGGCACAAAAACTATTGCTGCATGTCAGCTTGGGACACCCCACAGATGTTCCAGCAAGCCCACTACATTGACACCACTATCCCCCAAGTAAAGCTTGCTTCATGCCAGTGTCAGTCCAGCTTTGCTGCACAGCTGTTACTCCATTCCATATATGCAGTAATTACACACACACACACACACACACACACACACACACACACACACACACACACACGCACATTATATGTGTCAGTGAACAGTGGGGCTTTAACTCCTCCCAAAAACAGTACTGCAATGGTTAAGAGGCACAAAAACTATTGCTGCATGTCAGCTCGGGACACCCCAAAGATGTTCCAGCAAGCCCACTGCATTGACACCACTATCCCCCAAGTAAAGCTTCAAGCCAGTGTCAGTCCAGCTTTGCTGCACTGCTGTTACTCCATTCCATATATGCAGTAATTACACACACACACACACACACACACACACACACACACACACACACACACACACACACACACACAGACACACACACGCACACATATGGATGTGGAGGCTTGCAGTTTGTCATGTAAGGAGAGGTATTTTTGATCTGCGTACCCTTTTTGGGGCATGACATGCACACAATACAGAAACTACATATAAAATCATTTTCTGGTGTGCGCAACATAATACATTGCAAAATAACACTTTTAAGAATCTGACTTGTCACATGCCCCTTTCTCAGCCTTCCTGATGTCAGAGTATGTACAGTATCATGATGACTTATTCTTGCCCAGTGAGGAATTTGCATATTTTGTATAATAATTTCAGTTGAGTTTATACTTTGTTAACTTGCAATTCATTAAGAGCACAAAAGTTGAGATCTGAGTCTAAGATAAGACCTAGATACCTCTGCTGTGATTTAGTGGGAATGGGTGATCCTGTGGATTCAGGGAATATAGAGTTTGACAACATTTGTTAGTTTTTGAGATGTGTCAGACAACATCATGATGGTCCTCTGTGTATTTAGCATTATTTAACAGTTCCATATAGCCTTAACATCCTCCTAAAGATTTGTCAAAAGGTAATTGGTGGTTATTTGTCCTCAGTAACATAATATCATAGAAGATACAGTTTATTTCCAGCAGATCCCAGGAATGTTTATTTACAAAAAAGTGAAAACGGCAGGGGACCAAGGACTGAACCAGAAAGTACTCTTATTGTTAAGACTGAAGGTCTCTTACAAGATAGTTGCTATAACTGGCATACACTGGAGAGGAAGCTCATTGTATTACAAGAAAAGGAAGACAGCATGCCATTCAGTATGTGTCTGTTACCGCCTTACATTGTACAATGACAAAAAAGAAAATAAGAACCAAAGTGTATTCTGTTTTAGTGATAAGTCACATGCACAAGCAGAGCAAGTATAGACCCCTTTTTTGAGGACTTTCCATTTTAAGACTGTACGATGTAGTATCATTTGCATAACTATGTAAACAAGAATGACCTTCATCGTTGCTCTTTGACACTCTCCTAATTCTGACTTAGTAGTCATTCTTAGCGGCATTCTTGTTCACAAATAAGCTTGTGCATATAAAAATTCTGTTATTTGGCATAAACATCTGATAACAATATAAATATTGCATAGTGTGTAAGGATTGCAGTTCTTTATTCACCTGCAATCAGTTTCAATCCCTTTCTCAGAAAATGCTGTTACCACTGGATCTTCTGATTTATATATTAGTGTTGTAAACAAAATTCTAAAGCAGGCAGTTATCCTGCTTTGTATGAGCAGTGTTCATCATAAAGCAATTTTGTTTTAGGAGGTTTCAAGGATAAGTAAAAAAAAACTTGGGTGTTGCTGTATACTGAGTGCCTCTGCCAGTACTCAGACCTGAGGCCATGGCTTCAGAAAGCAGAGGTGGGTAGTGGAAAGCAATAAGGTGAATAAAATAGACAAATCCTGAGACTGTTTTATACTGAATGTTGCCACGGTTCTCTGGTATTGCCATCCTTACCCTTGGATACAAGTGCAGGTGATTACCTGGGCAGAACATACAGGTTTAACTATGCCTGCTAATATAACTCTGCGTGATTGTGTTGTGATTCCTAGATGAGCACAGGGAAAACCATTGAAATTTGTGAAAACCTTCTTATCTCACATTATCTACAAGCAACACAAGATATTTTTCATGTCTTATATCTGCATTCAAAGAAGTGGCATTAATGTATCAGGCCAGTCACAAGCAGTTTTAAAACATCACAACAAGGCAAGCTCATCACTGCATGGAAAAAGTAGTCAATTCAGTATTATTGGAAGAAGAAGTCTTGAAATGCTGCATATTGTATGCATGTGACAAGGTTAGAAAAAAGTCTTGTCTTTTTTTATTCACAGTTATGTAACCATTCCTTTATTTGTTCATCCCATTGTAGGACTACAAGATATGAACTGTGCTAAAAAAAACTTGTTTTCCTTGGTCTGCAGTGCTGTTGTTTACATCACTGTTCTTCACTAAACTGCCAGTATTGCTCAGACACTAACATGCACGATTGTGTACACTATATTACTGCAGCACAGAGTAACGCTATAATAGCATCATTACAATTCGAACATTCTGACTTTTTACCAGTGCAGATCTGTAATCAGAAGCTCTTTCATGCTTCATGCTTCATGCTTCATAAACCATTTGTTCTCACTGACATTTAGTAGCATGGTATGTACTAACAGGCTCATCCTGCACAAGTTAGGACTCTGCTGGTTTTGTGTGGTTACAATACTGATAATACATATTCATTTAAGATATTTTTGTATTGTGCTTTTACTGTGTGCTTAATAGTTGCAATAAATGGCATTTAGTAGTTTTATGAACACTATCTGTCAGCATGTCAAGGTTCATATGTGTATACTAGGCTAATGACCACAAGGGTCTTTACACACCTAGTCAAGCAACCCAAGCCAGTTTTGTCCCCAAGTTCCTTGGACACCTACATAGTGGAGTATGTTAGTAAGGAGGTAGCTAAGGGCTATGAGGGGGTATGCTAGCTGGGGATTAATTTATTTACTGTCCACCTCTGCCCATCAGAGACACTGAGGCTAGACCGGCGGTAAATTTGCAATTTCCCATCCAATGATCAAAGTTTCATTGGAACAGGGTAAGGGATGAGCTCTGCTTCACATAGATGGGGAGTTTATTCCATAACACAGAGACCCTTTGTGACACATATTGATCTCTTCAGCATGTTATATTTATGTCACATGCAAAGTTCATTCCCTTGGATCTAGTGGTTTCTAGTACTGTTTATTTTGCAGGTCTGTGAATGCCTTATATGCCAGGCATAGATTACCTGTCAGTAACCTGTAGGAGACAGTATAGAGATAGAGTTTTTAGGTGATCTGTATATGACATGGTATTCATGCCCTGGATTCTCCTGGAGAGGAACCTTTGAGGACATTATCACCATTGTACGTGCCTGGTTAGGTACATGCCAAAGGGGACATTGTACTCACTGATGGGTCTGATAAGGGCTCAGTAGAGTGGTATTATATCTTCTTTGGAGCTGGATGCCATAACCTTGCTTATGAGCTGGGCGGCTACATGTTGGTCAAGGGCCAGAATACTGTCTACAAATGTGCCCAGATCCCTTTCTATCAGGTCAACTTTTAGGGGTGTTTTTTATCAATGGAGTAATTAGCTTGGATGGATAATTTCCCAAAGGACATTATAATGCATTTCTTCATGCTGAGTTTTAATTCATGTCTTTGACACCAGACATTTGTTTGTGTTAGACCCTCTTGTAAAATGTTAGTATCATAGGGGGAATCTATGATACTCCCCAGTTTACAGTCATCTGTAAACTTGGTGAGCCAGAGGCCTTTGACATTAGCCTTGACTTCTGAGAACTAGATACCAAACTGGAGTCAGCCCAACATAGAGCCCTGGGGTACTCTGCTGGTGACTGGTCTCCTGGTGGAGGTTGTCTCATCGATCTTAACCTCTTGGGTCCTATCTGTGAACCAGACAGCAATGCCAGTGGGTTATGTAAAGATTTGTCAACAATACCTGAGTGGGGCATTGTATTGAATGCCTTGGCCAGGTCAAGGTAGGCAGTATGCACCATCTTTCCCACATCCATAGCCTTAGTGACCCTCTAGAAGAAGTCTACTAGGTTGAGTAGGCAGGACCCTCCTTTAACAAAACCAAACTGGGGTGAGTCCAGTGTAGGTTGCCAGTGTCCTTGTTGATCATTTCACTGGTAATTCAGTCCAAGGTTTTACATTTTAGACTTGTTAGACTGATGAGTCTGTAGTTCCCATGGTTGGTTGATGGTCTTTCTTTATAAAGAGGGATGACCACTGTAGCCCTCCATTCAACTGGCACATAACATATTTTGAGGCTGCAGTTGAAAACTGCCTCAAGTGGTTCTTTTAGGTCATGTGTTAAGCTATTTAGCTACATCACTGAAAATAGCCAGCTCCATTGGTGCAGAAGGATAAAGCACTCACTGCAACCCGGTGATATGAGTTTAACTAGTGCCTCAAGCCATCAGTTTTATCTGGCAGGGGGAGAAGGGAGGATACATTCAAATTGCTAGATTGCCTTTCTTTGGGAAGAGGGAGTGGGGTAGGTTATATGCCTGCCATGCATGGTCCAGTTGTGAAGTTCCCAGTGGAAACTGTAGACTACATAAGAGTGCTGACTCCAGGGGGAAGGAAGTCTTCAGAGGGTTACATTATTTGCTGAAGTGGCACCCATTGCTTACTGGATCCTGGAGCATGCTACTGTGTATGCACCATGGAGTTAGGGATAAAAATAAGAAAATCCCTGAAGGCTGTCTGCATGATGGCCTCTCTCAGTCAGCTTGTGCCCTTAGTGAAGAGGGAACAAATAGGCCAGCAGGCAATTGGGGAGAAAATGTGACAAAAATATCCATGACAATAGTAACAATGAAAAAAGTCTCTTTATATGGAGATAAGGCTTCCTTCAACTTCATGTAGGGGGCTACATATTTTGCCAATATACCAAGTTTAGGACTGTGGACAGCTCAACTACAGTCTGCCAAGCAAAAGACAAGACAAAAACTGAACAATACTTTAGACACCAGTCCATTACAGATAACTGTTTTAGAAGTAATTTATTCTGAGGTAATTGCGTAATTCCTGTGTTTTGTAAAACATGAAGATTATACCATCCTGGGGATTGAATTTCTCCTGGGGGGTTCTACTTTTATAATGTTATAGTGGATGGGGCAAAGCCACTCTATAAAAATGTTGTAAATGCTTTTTTGATCTCATTTGTGAGTGTTGATCACGTAGGTATTGCACTTCAGTCATGCAATGATATTTTACCTTTGCACTGACTATTGATATTAAACACTTTTTGGCCACAACATTTAGTATCACATCCTTGGGCAATGGCATATGCTACTGTCATCATAAGCACAGGTTAGAAGAGGCCCAGTTTCTGGCTTTTCTTCAAAAATCTTTCATTCAGAGACCACCTTGCAGGGATTGCGGTCTCTCTGCTGAGGTAGTCTGTTGTACATTTGTCAGGTATTTTGCCTTCGTACTGTGTATATGGATGATGATGTGTGTCTTTATTTTGCTTGTCTCTTGCAAGATCTGTGACTGTGCTTCCATAATTCCTCAGGTAGGTCACCTCTTAGATGGTGTTCAATTTTAAAACATTTTAAAACATCTCTCTGCTATCTAATGTATTATACTTTCCATAGCAAGTATTCTGCTACTTTCTCCATGCAAAATGGTTCAACTAACCTGCAAAGGGCTGGTAGCTAATTGTTTAAATGTTTACTAAGAGCTTATTGAAAAAAATGTCTTTTTTCTGTAAATCTTTAGTTTACCTAACCTGCAAAGGGCTAGTAACCATATGTTTAAATGTAAACTCACTAGTGCTTATTACATAATGTTTATTTTTTTGTAAATGTGTAATTGTTCTGTACGAATCTTTGTTATTCTTTTTGTAACATGTAACATGTAACTTGCAATATTTTGGAGCTTTTCTCCCTGGGCCTCCACTGAAAATGAGCTCTTTATGGTACAGTGGCTGTCCCCAGTCATCAAACCTAAATAAATAAATAAAATAAATAATTTTACTGTGCCTGCAAAAGACCTGAGCTTTAAAACCTTGAAAACTGGTGCTAACTCTAGCATGCTGATTGCAGATGCATCTCTGTAACTGAACAGTGTCAGTGTGCTGTTATATCACTTAGGAGGGCTTAATAACCATTTAAGGAAGTGTCCACTTACAATGTTGTCACTGTTGGAGACATCTGTAGTTTCCCTTGTGTGATACTGACTTCCTGAAGCCATTGTCATGACAGCTGTTTTTTTACTGCTGTGGAAAGCCATGTGCTTTTTAAATTTCTCTTTCACCATTAGGCTGACCATGATGACATCTCTTTGCATGAATTTTGTCTTTCATAGGACCCATGATAATGGTCTGCATCAGTGCCAGAATGTCCAATAACTTCACCAACCTAATAAGTTGGGGATGGGGCAAGAGAAGACTTCCCATAATGTTGCCTGATTGGAACTGGTATGGTCATACCTACACTCATCCAGACTAATCCTGCCAGGCATTCTACATACTAAAGATGGAGAAATCTACTATTCTCTACATTTCTGTGCAATTTGCATTAGCTGACAACTTTCTTGGCATTCTGAATATGTATGTGGCAAATGGTGGCTGACTACGCTGTCATTAACCCATTGTCCAAGAAAGGAATTACGTGTATTCTGTACTGCTTATGCTAAGCCTATACATTGAAAGAGACTCCTTGTAACTTTTGGAGTTGATGGAATGTCTGCAAATGTGTTACTATGTGCCCTTGAGGTGTATGGCTAAAAGAAAACCTCCTGTGCATATGACTCTTTTTGATGACTATTTAGTTTCCATCTTAATTTTTGTAAGAATGGATTTATTGACTGCCTACAACTTCAAAATATGATGCTTCTAGTCTTCTTTGGCACCAGGAAAAATGTGGAATAGATCCCCTTAATGTCATTTTGTGTCACATACCTCCATGAGTTGATAATGCTTACAAGTTGTTCTGTGACTTCATCAGTATTAACATGCCGGGAGACAGCATACATCTAAGTTCTCTGGCCTTACAAATATTTTGCTTGGAGGGCATCCTAGGAAACACATCAAACATGTGCCTTGCTGCCTCAGAAATGAGTTGTACTGCCAGGGGAAGGTGGTTTTGCAGATGCAACATGACTAACTGCTAAAGAAAGAAAAAGGAGTGAAAGTTCAGGTGTGTAACATATTTCTTATCTATTCCCTGACTTTGCAGACAAAAATGTCTAGGCAGTGCAGAAGAAATACATTTATATCCTTTTAAAATAACAACAAACAATAAACAGAGTTTCAGTTTAAGAAACAGTGGATTGTAGTACAGATGTCTTAATGACTGTTTGTGAGAATATAAACTTTGAGAAGCTGCAGTAGTTGGGAATTCTCAACTTAGTTTTAGTGAGAAATGCAAAAATTAGCCCTTATCACTTTGGAGTGAAGCAGGGATAAAAAAAAAAATTGACACCCTTCCAAACAGCTGAAGGTCCTTGAAGCCTTGCAAGAGACTTACAACAAAATGATGATCTCAATGTGTGATCAGAGAGATTAGTATAAAATACAAAACCACACAAGTGATGGTGAAGATGTGATGGACATCATAAGCTGAAAAGATTTGTTGAGTGGATCCAACTGCTCAGAAGCAATTAAGTGAACAATAAACGCGTAAAGAAGTGGCTAAAGCTAACAGAGAACAATTCCCAGATCAGCAAATGTCCAGGAGATTCCCAAAAGATGGGAATGCTTTTGCTTTCGTGGGGGTGGTAAAATGCACTATAACACCAGAGGTATTTCAGAGCTACCTTGAAAAATAAAGAGTAGTGATATAATCCTTGCCAGCATTAAATGCCTTCTGTAGCCAGTCAGAAGTACAAGAGATAAATCTGGAAAGAATTTTATATTAAAACAGAGCAAAGTCAGCATAATGCAGTACCTCGCAATATAGTCAGAATATCCAAATGGCTGTTGTACATTTGTGGTAATACCAGTGCCAGCCATAGAGATCTTAAAATTGCCCATGTAACCATTCAGTTACAATCCAGTTTTAACCAAAAGTCTGACTTGCTGTATGGATGGAAGATGGAATTTCTGTCCCATTCTGCGCAAATACTGATGGCCCAACAAGTCATTGCCTAACAATGCATGAAGGAAAATATGTAATAACTGAGGAATTTGACATATTTAAGGTAAAAAAATCTCATCTTAAACTGGGGTAGTCCTCTGTTGCTATCTTCAGAAGTCTAAATCTCAAAATGCACTCACTTGAGGCACTCCTTAAAATGGAGAACATCGATATCTGCAGTGACTGACACCTGGTTCAAGGCTCTAGAGAGCACCCCTGCATTACCATGATATAACTCATACCACACTTTTCAGCCATCTAACCTGGACCAGAACACCAGAGGTGGAGGTGTGTCCATATTCATTAAGGATATGCACACCTCCAGGCTAGTTGCTGAGCATAATGCATCCGAGGTTATCCAAGTGCAACTAAATCTGGGCAAAACTGCAATCCAAATTGTAGCTTGCTACAGATCCCCCACCATGTCCCAGATTCCCAATCCTCTTTTCTTGATATACTGGAAAATATTAGGGTTCAACCAAACACCCTAATAATGGGCAACTTCAACTACTCCACCATTAACTGGGAAAAATACTCATGTACCAACTCCTTCACTCAACACTTTCTGGAGTTCATAAATTCCAATGCCCTGGATCAACTTATCCACACCCCCACCAGGAGCAACAATATCCTAGACCTAGTCATTGCCAACATAAGTGACCGGTGTTCCACACCTGATGTCACCTCCTCATTGGTCAGATCCGGCCATAAGCTAATCACCCTAGATATCCACATCCCGCCCCCACCCACCATTAAGGAAACCACGGTAAAAAAATTCTCCAAAGCCAACTTCATGCTTCTTAAGCCAGAACTGGCGAACTTCACAACACCCATGCAGATGGACAATACAGTTACAACTGCTGAATCCTACACAAATGCATTCTATAAGCACTTACACGAGTGCATGGATCATGCTATCCCAAACAGAACCAAGATCCTATCCTGCAAAAAAGGAAGCCAATCTGGTGGTCCCCTGCCATAAACAAACTCTGCAACAGAAAGAAGAAACTGTTGAAAAGAGAGTAAAATCCCATGAGTGGAGTAGCTCCCTGGTCAGCCTTCATTAAGAAGCTGAGATCCCTTATAAGATCCTCCAAAGCTAGCTATGAAAACAAAATCACCACTGATTCTAAGGGCAACCACAAAGCATTCTATAGCTATGTCAAGAACCTCAATGGCAATACCCAGATCTGCTCTGAGTTACAGCACAACAGCAAGAAAATTACAGAACCAACTGATATTGCCAACATCCTGGGAGATAGGTTCAGTGTTAACTTTACCCCCCATCACCCCCTAAAGAGACCATATCTATACAGGAAGAATGCAGAGTCCCTGAAATCACATCTATGCAGGTAAAAGCTGCACTCTCTAAAACCAAAAACGCAGCATCCATGGGAATAGACAACATCCCAGGCTGCGTTTTACACAAACTTCAGAATGAACTGGCTCCCCACCTAAGCACCATGTTCAATCATAGTCTCACGTCAAGCTTTGTGCCCACTGAATGGCGCACAGCAACAGTTATCCCACTCCACAAAGGGGGAACCACCACTGAACCTGGGAACTGTCGCCCTATTAGCCTGATGAGCCTGGTCTGCAAGGCCATGGAAGGTATCATCATGGAATTCATAAACAAAGACATTGGTAGCCTCCAAACTCTGGACCCCACCCAGTTCAGGTTTGTGAAAGGCAGATCATGCCTTCTGAACCTGATCAACTTCTTTGAGGCAGTCATCAAAGCCGTAGATGAGGGTAAGGTGGTTCACACAGCCTATCTTGACCTCGCCAAGGCTTTCAACACCATCCCCCATTCTGGAATTATAGCTAAACTCACTAAACTAGGTATAAATCCCTACATCACAAGATGGGTTGCCAACTGGCTCACTGACAGAACCCGCACTGTAAAAGTTGCAGACTCCAAATCTGACTTCAAACCAGTGACAAGTGGAGTTTCACAGGGTTCAGTCCTGCGACCTCTCCTGTTTGGTATCTACTTCTCTGAAGTACAGGCTAACATAGAAGGCCTCTGACTAATGAAGTTCTCAGATGACTGCAAACCAGGAGCCATAGTTGAGTCCCCAAATGATGTGGACATCCTACAGAAGGGCCTCACTGAGACAGATGTCTAGTGTCAGAGGCATGGCCTCAAGCTCGATGCCAAAAAGTGCATTGTCACCCCTTTTGGTAAAAACTCTGTACCCATGAACTACCACATAAATGGCAATCTACTTAATGCTGAATGTGTGATAAGAGACCTTGGGACCCAGGTGGACAGTAGTCTCTCTTTTGATAATCACATTGCCACAGTAGTCAGGAAATCATTCTATGTGGCACACCTCATCACAAAAGGGTTCTCATCCAGGAAAAAAGAAGTCATTGTTCCCCTCTACTCGACATTCATTAGACCCATTATGGAGTACAATGCCCATTTTGGAATGTACCTCACAAGACATCTGCAGCAGCTGGAAAGGCCACAGTAGTACCTCACAAAGAGGATTACTGGCCTCAAACAGATGCCCTACACAGACCATCTCAAAAAACTCCAACTTTACTCTATAGCATATCACCTACTCCGAGGAGATCTCTGCCTAACATATAACGCTATGTTAAATCCAGAGCTGTTGGACATGCTACACCTAAAGAAATCTCAATCCCTCTGAGCTACACGCTCTAGGGACCTAAACCTTGTCACCACAATAAACAGGACATGCTGGAGGGATAGATTCCTGTCCCAGAGACTTCCTATACTCTGGAACAAGCTACTCATCTATGTCAAGCAAAGTTCCTCATTAGCACTCTTCAAGAAAAATCTTGATGAATGGATGGGAAATAGGAAATACACCCCTGGGATCACTTCTGTGGCTCTTCTCGACAGGGGCACAGGAAATTAACTTTCTTGGGTGGCATAAGCCAGGGAACCTTGTTGGCTAAACTTACTTAGGCACTTGGGCTGATAGCCTAGTACCTACCTATGAACCTATGAACCTATAGGATCATAGGAGGTTACTAGGCTAATGGCCCTGGTGCCATTACAAGCCTAGTCAAGAGTTTATCCCCAAAAAGAAGCCCCAATCAGCACCTGTTACCCCTATCAGCAAGGGACACATGTGGAACCCCTGGTACAAATTTGTGGTTTCCCATTCACTTATCAAAGTTGCGCTTGAAGTTGTCAGCGATGTACTTTGATGTGTATGGGAAGTGTATTCCAGAGATGGAGCAGCCTGTGGGAGACAAACCTGTCTCTCCAGCATGTTTTGTTGATATCACATATTAGATTCAGGCCTTTTGAGTGGGTAATGTGCAAGGAGTTAGAAATACAGTTATGGAGCATCTATAGTAGGGCAGGGTCCGAGATTGCCTTGTAGGCGAGACACAGATCATCTCTGAGCAATCTGTACGATACCGAGTAGAGTGACAGTGATTTAAGCCTGTCCACATAGGACAGTTTTTGGAGGCCATGGATTCTCTTTGTGAGGTATTTCTGTGGCCTTTCTAGTTCGCGCAGATGTTTGGAGAGGTACATACCAAATGGGATGTTATACTCAATTATTGGTCTAATGAGGGAGGAGTATAGAGAGGTACTAACCTGCATTTTTCTAGATGGAATCCCTTTACCTATGAGATGAACCAAGTAAAAGGCTTTTTTGACCACTGCTTCTACATGATGGTCGAATGTGAGATTGTTATCAACCTGAATACCCAGGTCTCTTACCACAGATTGTGGTTTAGGAGGTCGCCGTTGATGTGGTAATGAGTAGGAGCCATTTTTCTGCTGAATTGTATGATGATATATTTTTTCCATTTAGCTTAAGTCATTAGCTGCTGTGAGACCATCTTGCAGTATGTTAACATCATTTGGGGAGTCAATGACAGCACCCAACTTAAAGTTGTCCACAAACTTGGTCAGCCATAGGCCTTTTGTCTTTTCCTGGACCTCTGAGAAGTAGATCCCAAACAGTAGGGGTCCCAGGACAATTCCCTGGGGAACTGCACTAGTGACAGATCTGCTATTGGTGATGAAGGTGCCTATTTTGACCTTGAGGGTCCTGTCAGTAAGCCAGTTGGCCACCCACCTAATGAGATAGGGATTTACGCCAAGTTGTATTAGCTTTTTGATGATGCCCGAGTGGGGGATTGTGTCAAAGGCCTTGGCCAAGTCAAGGTAAGTTGCATGTAGTGACTTTCCCTCATCCAGGGCCTTGATTACAGTCTCAAAGAAGTCAACCAGGTTCAACAGGCAAGATCTGCCCTTGAAGAATCCGAACTGGGTGGGCTCAAGTGCTTGGAGATTGCCAATGTCCTTGTTTATGGAACTTGCAACACCATTAGGCACCCTAATCAACCATAGCCTGAGTACTGGGTTTGTCCCAGCTGAGTGGAGGACAACCACTGTCATCCCTTTGCACAAAGATGGAACATCCACCGATCTGTAAAATTATAGACCTATTAGCCTAACTAGCATGATCTGCAAGGCCATGGAACAGATTATCATGGAACTCATTAACAAGGCATTGCAACCTCTAAACACTTGATCCCACACAGTTTGGCTTCATCAAGGGGAGGTTGTGTCTATTAAATTTGGTTGACTTTTTTGAGACAGCCACCAAAGCCATGGACAAGGGGAAGATGGTGCAAACCGCCTACCTTGACCTGAACAAAGCCTTCAACATTATTCCCCACTCGGGCATAATAGGTAAACTCTCTCAACCAGGAATCATTCTGTGTGTTAACTGGCTCAGTGATAGAACCCACCTAGTCAAAATAGAGGAAACCACCTCAAGCAGTAGAACTGTAATGAGCAGTGTACCCCAGGGTTAGGGCCTATGTTATTTGGGATATACTTTTTGGAGGTGCAGGCCAAAACCAGTGGGCTATTGCTGCACAAGTTTGCAGGTGACTGCAAGCTGGGTGCTGGCATCAATTCCCCTAGTGATGTAGACATCCTCTAAGAGGGTCTTACCCAAACAAATGACTGGTGCCAGAAACATGGCCTCAAGCTGAATACCAAAAAATGCATCATCATCATCCCCTGTGGGGAGAGTGACATCCCCACAAATTATCACATTAATAACAATGTCCTAAGCACCCAATCAGTCATGATGGATTTGGGCACCCAGGTCGATAGCAACCTGCCTTTTGACAACCCACGCTGCTTCCATTGTACAGAAAGCTTTCTACATGGCCCACCTCATAAGTAAGGGTGTCTCATCCAGGGGCAAGGAAGTCATAACATCCCTGTATTCTTCCCTTATAAGGCCAATTATTGTCTACAACATGTTCGGCATGTACCTTGCAAAGCACATCCAGCAGCTGGAGACCACAGAGTTTCCTCACCAGGAGAATCCAGTGCCTCAAAAATCTACCATACACAGATAGGCTAAAAGCCTTATCCCTCTTCTCATTTTTATACAAATTCCTCAGAGATGACCTCTGTCTGGCATACAAGGTGATCTCAGACCTCACCTTGATGGGACTGCTGCATATCTGCAAGTCAAGCTCCACTTGATTAACCCGCATGTGTGGTCTCAACCTGGTCTGCGTCCTCAACAGGAGTTGTTGATGGGACAGATTTGTGTCCCAGTGACTTTCCCATCTGTGGAATAGACTCCCTCTTCACGTCAAACAGTGTACCTCTTTACCCCTTTTTAAGCACAACCCGGATAACTGGATAGGAAATAGAAAATACATCCCTGTGATTCCACCTGTGTCCCTGCTGGACAGGGGCATGGGGTGATGACTTGTCTAAACATGGGCTAAACTCTTGGATAGGCTTATAAGAGCCTCAGGGCCAATAACCTAGTAACTTCCTATGATCCTATGATCCTATAATAGTATGCTCCATGGCTTTACAGGTCAGACTTGTCAAGCTAATGGGGAGATAGTTTCCAGGGTCAGTAGTGGCACCACCTTCGTGCAAGGGGATGACAATGGCAGTTCTCCACTCTGCTGGAATGAAGCTTGTACTTAGGCTGTGGTTTTATAGGGTGCTCAATGATGAAGCCAGTTCTTACTGGAGATGGTGCAGAATACAGCCTGGGATACTATAAGGTCCTATGGAAGCTGTGTCCTTTGCCTTGGATAGGGCCTTTAACACTTGAGCTATGCAGATGTGAGGTGCAGGACAAGTATCAGGGATGTTGAAAGGGCCTTTAGGTGGGACAGGGGTGTGAAGTTTGCAATGAACCTATCTGCTAGCAGGTTGGCTAAATCAACAGGATCAGTGTAAATGATACTGTTAAGTACTAATTCAGAACAAACCTGGGCTTTGCCATGGAGGTTCCTGACATAACTGAAGAAAGCTTTGTGTTTTCCCTTTGCTTTGGAGGCTAGTTTCGATTTATAATTGGCTTTAGAGGTTTTCACTACTGATTTAATTTGCTTGTTGAGGCTAAGGAGGGAGTTTTTCCAATTTGGAATTTATTCCTTTTTATGCTTGGACAACAGTTTCTTCCTTTTGTTGTAAAGCCTGTTGATAGAGGATATCCACCAAACAGGTTTGTGTTTCCTTGAGGAGCAGTTTTAGTTCTGTTGGGTATGGATAAGTCCATGCAGTTGTTTGGGTGCTTGTATACTGCATTGGCGTACTGTTCAACATAGTTGTCTGCATCCTTTGAAGGGGGTGGTGTTGTGAAGCTACAGATACCCTCCCTTAAGAGGTTGTAGTTAGCTTTTTAGAACTTTTTTAGTTTGAGTATGGCTGGGGGGGGGATGGGGGGAATAGAAATCCGAACAAGACAGTCCTATGATCTGATCTCACCAGGAAGAACATACTATGGGAGTGGTGCAGTGATCATCCATGTTGGTGAGAACCAAGTCCAGAATGTTATCTCCTTGTGGGGGATGAGACAAGCTGGTCTAGTGCATTAGAATTGATGAAGTCAAGGAATCGTTGAGTGAGTGCATTAGTGCAGGAATAGTTCACCCAGTCTATGGTGGGGTAGTTGAAGTCACCAAGGATCAGGGTGTTAGGCGGTACCTTGATGGAGTCAAGTAGATCCAGGTAAGAGGAGTGGGTGTCCTGAGTCACAGAGGGGGGGGGGTCTATAGCTGGCTGTAATTTGGATGGGTGTCTTGACAACTGTCAGTTGCGCCTGGCAGACCAGTCTGGAGGTGTGCCTGTCCTTAAAGAAGATAGAGACTCCACCTCCCTTAGACTTCCCAACCTCATTTTGGGGTCAGAATGTGTGGAATGAGGTGTAGCCTGGTAAGGCAGGGGTGCTCTCCGCAGCCCTGAACCAAGTTTCCATGACTGCACAGACATCGGTATCTTCCAGTGCAAGGAGAGCATCCAGTGAGTGCATTTTCAGGTTAAGGCTCCTAGCGTTTAGCAACATGACCTTCAATTTGTTTTTTGACATATCTTTTATGTTGGAAGATTTGTCTTTTAGACCTTGCCTAAAAAAGGCCAGGATCTGGAATCCCAGTGGTGACAGGTGGAGGCCATCTCTGGCAAAGCAACGAGGACTGTCAACCATATCATCCCAGACAGACAGATACTGGATCTCCTTGGAATGACACCAGAAACTAAGCCAATTGTTGAAGTCAATTTTGTTTTGTTGGTATTGTGGTAACATTCTTGGTGAAGGGTCATACCTGCCTGGGACACATACTCTGAGAGATCAATCATGTCTCTCTTCGTATAGTCCAGGGAGGTACGTCTCAACTCATTCATACCAATATGGACAATGACAGAGTCATACTTGTACTTGTTATGGAGGGACGTAAGTGTGCATGATGTGGTGGATTCTGGCAGCAGACAGACAATTGACCATGACCTTCTCCTCATCAAGCCTGGTGAGAGGAATATTGGTGTGTCTCACAACTGAGTTACCAATGACTAGCATGTTTGGTTTACTATTATGCCTTATGGGCTGTGATTTTTATTGTTTTGCCTTATGGGCTGTGTTTGTGAAACACTGTTGTGTTGTCTGCTACCTGTGATGTGTTTGGTGTTATGTGTGGAATGTTTGTGAGTGTGGTTTGGAGGTCTCTGCAGTTTAGGTAAGTGTTTATTGAGGACTTCTACATAGGTGGGTGTGTGCTTGGCTATGTGATGTAAGTGGTGTGGTGTTTGTGGTGGCAATCTCCTCTTTGTTAGGAGTACTGACTGTGGCGCTAGAGAGCATGGATTCCAGGTTATTGATGTAGATGCATTTCTTACAAGAAAGAATTAAGTGCTAGGAGAAGAGGGCTGTCAGTAAACATGAGGCAGTTGCTACACTGTCTCAGTACACCCATGTTGACCAGGCTGGCAGGAGAAACTAATGGGAATTGTCCAGACATGGTGTTCCAAATACTTGGGCGGACTTATGGAGAGAGGGTTTTAATAAGGGTTTGTCCACAAGAGTGGAGACCACAAAACCTTAAGAGCTATGCCTTATGGGTAGCAGAATGAAGAGAAATGTGCCAGTATTTAGATTTTGACAAAATAATGAAATCAAGAAAAAGTGTTTTGGTATACTGGCAGGCTAGAAGGGCATTAATGCCCGTGCTTGAAATATTTGTATGTGTGTATGTAAGCCCAACTAATCCCACGTTACCATGTTAAAAAGACAGTTCCAGTTCACTTATTTCAGGATCCCTGATTGAAGTTGAATTCACTTATTCCCAAGCAGACAGAGAAGTTCTTACCCTGATTTGGGGAATACAGAAATGTATCTAGCATCTGTAAAGGGAAAGGTTTATACTGGTTAAAGATTGCTTTCCATATTTAGGACAAAAAAAGGGTAACTATGATGAGTATAGGTTATAACACCGGTTGCTATTCCTATAGATATAGTTGCTTGATATAGATATAGATATAGTTGCTTGATGTTGAATATAAGAGAGAGGAGCAACAGATTAATTGTGATATGGACTGTCATGACTTCCACGGGGAAAAGGGAAACTCAAATATGTAGTCATCAACAATATGTCTAACACATTCTTATCCTAGTGCACACAATTATTGGATTGCTATTGGGAAAGAACTTAAGATGAGAATCCTCTTCCCCATCACACACACACACACACACACACACACACACACACACACACACACACACACACACACACACACACACACACACACACACACACACACACACACACACACACACACACACACATACACGCACATTCACAGTTCTTTGCCTCCTTCTTTACTTCACAGAGCAAAGAAAATATATAAGAAAATAGCCCCAGTTTACTATCTAACCCTAATGTAGTTTGATCTTTCAAAGCCCAGCCTTGGAAATCCCAAAGCAGCAAGCCAACATCTAAAAGGGCATTATCTTAAGATCACACAAAAAAATGAAATAAAATGAAGTTATATAAAATATAGTTTTCCTCTGGGGAGATCACCAATAACCCCTGTTAAGTGCAGTCATATGTAAGTGTACTTCATATCTGGGAAAAGTATACATTGGCTATGGCTATTCATTGCTCATACAGCTGGCCACTACAGACTGAGATTCCTTCAGCTAGTCTTCCCCCAGCCATTTGACTCCCCTTTTGATGTTTCACTGGAGAATAGCAGCGTTATTAGCAGTGGCATTAACAGATTGTTAGAGAAAGATTTAGTGGGGCTATTTGAAATTTAATTGACATTGTAAGCAGTTACAGTCCCCCCTCTGTAAAATGAAAGTAATTTTTATGTCACAGCTGAATATAATAACTTTATTTATCAAAGAGAATGAATATTTAGTACCTTAGCAGCTGTGTTTATGAGAAACAGTGAAATTAATTCAAATTAACAATGTTCAGTTAGTGAAAAGGATAGCTGACATCAGTGTTGTTGTCTTTCATTTAATTTTTGACTGAGCATTTCGGAACGAAACGTCCAACTTCAGGGACTTGGCCATTTGGCTACCCAGCACATGGTGCAGCAAGATTCAGCTTAAAAAAAGTCTGAAGCAAGAGAATGACAGCTAAGATCAAAATTAACTCTTTCACATCTAGCCTGAAGGGAATTTCACAGCTCTTGACAACTGCAGAGTTCCTGTCTGGGCAACTTTTGAATGAGCTAATTTCCCGAAAATGCAATTTTTTAACCTAGCAGTAAACAACTATATATCTCAAAAGCAATAAAACTTACAAAAAAGTTGAACTATGAATGTTAATCAGCAAGCATTCTTCTTCACAATGGTGATATTAATATGTAAGTTAGGTATAATGGTAATTTTATACTTAAACAAGTTATTTGATAATAGGTTCATAGGTTCATAGGTTGGTACTAGGCTTTCTACCCTAGGGCCTATACAAGCCTAGCCAAACAAATTCCCTGGCTATTTCTTCCCAGAATATTTACTTTCCTGGTCCCCTGTCTAGCAGGGTGACTGACATGATCCCCGGGGTGAATTTCCTATCTCCCATCCAATTGTCAAGGTTCCTTTTGAAGAGGGACAAAGAGGCACTCAGCTTGACATGTATGGGCATTCTGTTCCAGAGAATGGGGAGTCTCTGGGTCAGAAACCTATCCCTCCAGCATGTTTTGTTCATTGTGATAACCAGGTTTAGATCCCTGGAGCATGTGGCTCTAAAGGACTGGGATTTCTTTAAGTATAGCATGTCAAACAGCACTGGGTTTGACATGGCCTTGTATGTTAAGAATAGATTGCCTCTGAGTAGCCGATATGTGACAGTGTATAGCTGGAGTTTTTTTAGACGGTCAGCATAGGGCATCTGCTTTAGGGCAGTGATTCTTTTAGTGAGGCATTTCTGTGGCCTTTCCAGTGATTGCAGATGTCTTGTGAGGTACATACCTAGTGGGGCGTTGTACTCTATAATGGGTCTAATGAGGGATGAGTATAGTGGGACAATGACCTCCTTTTTTCTGGATGAAAAGCCCTTAGTGATGAGGTGTGCCACATATAAGGATTTTCTGACTGTTGTGGCTATGTGGTTATCAAAGGTGAGACCGCTGTCCACCTGTGTCCCTAAGTCCCTTATCACACTTTCAGTGTTTAGTGTACTGCCACTTATGTGGTAATTCATGGGTACATGGTTTTTCTCAAACGGGATAACTGTACATTTCTTGGCATTGAGCTTGAGCCCATGGCTCTGGCACCAAGCATTTGTTTCTGTAAGGCCCTTTTGTAGAATATCCACATCATCTGGGGATACAATAATGGCTCCGAGTCTGCAGTCATCTGCGAACTTTGTTAGCCAGAGTCCCTTAGTGCTGGCCTGTACTTCAGAGAAGTAGATGCCAAACAAGAGCAGTCCCAGGACTGAACCCTGATGTACTCCGCTTGTCACTTGTCTGGAGCTAGATTTTGAGTTGGCTACTTTTACAGTGTGGGTTCTGTCAGTAAGCCAGTTGACAACCCATCGAGTGATGTAGGGATTAATGCCCAGCTTAGTAAGTTTATCTATGATTACAGAGTGGGGGATGGTGTCAAAGGCCTTGGTGAGGCCCAGATAGGCTGTGTGGACTGCCTTACCCTCGTCCACGGCTCTGGAGACTAATTCGAAGAAGTCAATCAGGTTGAAGAGACAAGATCGGCCCTTTATGAAACCAAACTGTGTGGGGTCCAGTGTTTGAAGGTTGTCAATGACTTTGTTTATAAGTTCCATGATAATGTGTTCCATGACTTTGCAGATCAAGCTCATCAGACTGATGGGACGATAGTTCCCGGGATCCAAGGTGGATCTCCCCTTGCGGAGTGGGATAACTGTAGCTGTGCACCACTCATTGGGCATGAAGCCTGAGGTGAGGCTATGATTAAACATGACACTTAGGTGAGGTGCCAGTTCATTTTGTAGTTCATGTAGTACACAGCCTGGGATGTCATCTGTTCCCATGGATGCTGTATTCTTAGCTCTGGAGAGTGCGTTTTTTTACCCATGTGGCCTTGATTACTGGAATTTGGCAATCTTGTGGTATTGAGATGGACCCTTTAGGGGGGTGAGAGGGGGGTGAAGTTGGCACTGAATCGATCTGCCAGGATATTGGCAATATCCTTGGGATCAGTATATTTAATGCCATTCTGTTGCAGCTCAGAGCAGATCTGAGCATTGCCATTTAGATTCTTGGCATAACTATAAAATGCCTTGTGGCTGTCCTTGGAATCTTTGGCAATTTTATTTTCATAACTAGTGTTGGAGGATTTTATGAGGGATCTCAGCTTCTTACTGAGGCTAGTAAGGGAGTATAATATGTATAGTATTATAATTATGCAAACAAGTATTAATCTCTGTGTACCATAGTAGGTAGACAATTGCTATCAGTGCAACTTTTGTTCATGCAGATATGCTTTTCATATTGCTGCAAAGCAGTTTTGGAGATGTCATTCCATATTTGAGATATTTGTGTAATTATGAATGGTATGCATATTTGCATATTTAATAGACAAATAAATGTAAGTCTCTGCAAAGCAGTGTTAGCTACCAACTATCAGTACAATCTTTCCAGCAATCTGTATGCTTTCATTTGATATCATGGAGTACCATATAAATACTTTCAGGTACAAGCTATTAAAACAATTTTTAACATATGACATATCTTCATAATATTTCTGAAAAATAACCCAAAATGCACCTCACTTGTCTGAAGAGCCCTTCCTGACTTCAGGGGTGACCAGGCATGTGAAATGCAGTTTTTCAATGTGTCCAGCTGGACAATACCTGAGATATTTATAAATATGCATATTGCATTACTAAACAATTATAGATATCTGCAGGTAGTAGGCAAACACTACATATCAGAGGCAACATTTGCAGTATTATTCTGTTTTTCATGTGATACCATACAGTACCATATATACTCTGTCCAGGTGAAGCTATTAACAGAAAAATGTCTATGGCACATATTCATAATTTGGTATAAAAAGTAATCATACTTTCTCACTTAATGACTACTATATTTGGGTTAGTTAAATTTCTGATTTTTGTGCTGAGCTGTCCTTCAGAATGCTGTTCTGCCTTGCTGTTATGTGGACAGTAAGATATTTACACAGAATATGAAAATATGCATAAATATCATATTTATTGCTAAGCCTAAAACAAGTATATATATCTGGAAAGTGGTGGTAGTTAAACACTAGGCAGCAGTGAGAAGTTTCTCATCATTATGTAAACTTTTATTTGCTATCATGAAGAAGCATATAACTCATTGTAAGGCAAGATACTCATGCAAGTACGTATGATACTTATGCAAGTATTTATATCATACGTATTCATAATTTTTTAATGACATCAAATCACAGTATCTAATTTACATATCATCTAATTTCTATTTCAAGACAAAGTGACAGTAATTAGACACCACCTATCAGTGCAGAATTTCCAAAATTATGACACCATGCCTCCCAAAATAAACTCTTTCAGGTATATTTTCTGAAAAAAATAAAACACACTGAAATAATTTTGCATGAAAATAAATCATAGTATGTCAGTTACTAATAACCATGTATCTGATCAAAAGACCTCCTTTAAAATCCTTAAAATACAATTTTAAGGGCAAATTCCCTGACCCAGCTACAACTTGATCTTGCATAAAAAGCAACCAGTTGAAACCATTAAATACATTTGCTTTAACGAGTATTCACTGTAATTTACAACAGCAAAAAATATTTGCAGTTATGAGCATTTGCTGTCATATATATATATATATATATATATATATATATATAGATATATATATATATATATATATATATATATATATATATATATATATATATATATATATATATATATATATATATATGGATTCACTACTGAATCCCGAAATTACACAATCCCGAAGCCCAAAATACGGAGACTATAAGCCTGAAACCCCACATTACTGAAATGTTAAAACCGCGAAATTCAAAATCATAAAAGTACTACATACATACAGTACACACACAAACATACACACAGCCTCCCCCCATAACCAAACAAACCACTCTACACTAAAGATAAGCAGGCTGTGTCCCCCCCCCCACTTTAATATTCTAACTCCAAGAATGCACAAACATACACACAAGGCAAACTCACACACACACATTACAGCCCCTCACACACACACACACACACACACTTACATTCATTAAAGCCCCTCACAAACACACTTACACACACATACTTACCTGAACCGCAACACCAGAAGCGCTAACTCAAAATCCCTTAACATCGGGATTTTGAATTTCGTGCTTCTGGTCTTTTGGTAATGTGGGGTTTCGGCTACATGGTCTCAAGCTTTTGAAATTCGAGATTTAGTAGTGTTCCCATATATATATATATATATATATATATATATATATATATAAACTTTATATATATATATATATATATATATATATACACACACACACACACACACATATAGATGTGTGTATAGCATATACACATACACACACACACACACACACACACACATACCACCTCTGAATCTCTTAGAGCAAGCATGATGGATGAAGCCAGAAAAAACATAAGCCCCCGGATTTACTATTAGTCTTGCATGGAGGCGGCCGTTTAGGAGCAGGACAGCAGCTCACCATGCATATTAATGAGGAGAGCTGCCTGAGCTCCTAATCTTACAAGGAGCTTGTAAGAGTGCAGTGTGCATGTCTGAGAGCAGAGCTCTCAGAATATACACATCCCTGCAATAAAGAACAGCAGAAAGGACCAAGAAATGAGCAAGACCTCTCATAGGTGTCTGTGTATCTCCACCAACATTCCCCCTGGTATACAACAGCAAATAAACACAAATAAAATGAGCAAACCTGTATTTTCTTTTAAAAATCCGATTAAAACTAACCATAGGTGCGCGGGTGTGCCCATCGCTTAGCTACGGATAATGCAGCTTAAATGGCTGAAGAGGATAACAAGGAAGATATATGCAAATGAAGCAGCATAGTAATAGTGTAGTGCGCAGAGCACTGGCCTTATGAGCAGGCATTCCCGGTTCGAATCCCACTGTAACATTTTCCATGGCAAAGCACATTATGACTAATATTTATGTTGCATAACCCACTAAATAACATATATTTATGAACTGGAGTACTACAGTAAATGCACATGTGAGGTGTCAATATCATAATGAATAAAGCACTAGTAAGCAGGTTCAAGCACCAATAAGCAGTAGTAAGCATATGTAAGCACTAGTAAGTGGGTTTAAGCCCTTTTGCATGGGAGTAAGCAATGTGCACACAGGTTATGCAGTTCTGCAGCTAACGCTCTGTAAGCATATGTAACCAGAGGTTAGCAGTGCTTATCTGCTTATAACTGCTCAAAAGTGCCTTAATCACACTGTATCCAACAGCCCTTGTTCTGCCCATCAACAAAATAAACAGCCATGCAGGTCCCGAACCCAGGACCCTATACACCACCATCACAGCAGTTAACCACCAAGCCATTACAGAAGTTCAGAAGAACGAGGTATCAGCAAACAAGTCTTCACTATAGTAAAACCACACTGAACCTGTGAAAGAAATCAGTATACAGACGTATGTGCCTTAACCCACTACATAACATAAATATGTGAACTGGAGTAAAGCAGTAAGCCAAGAAGTCAGGTGTAATTGTAATAGAGTGTTGAAGTCCCCAATAAAACACAAGGACTCCATATAGTGTATGTATACATGAATCATGGATACCAGGCATACACATAAGGTGTAATGAATAAGAACTCAATGCTAAAAAGGAATTATAATGCAAAGCCTAATGTAAGCAACGCTAAGCATTGCACAGGCCAGCTTAGGAGGTGTAAGCAATGTGTAGGCCAGCTAACTCAATGTGCTCAGTGTTATACCCCTTTAAACAATGCCAACCCTAGGTAAGCAGGGTTTGCCCATAGCCCAGACTTTTCAAAACTGGCCAATCACGGAAAAGTGCAGGAAATCAGCCCTACTTAAACCAAATAGGCAGGAATACATCTCATAACTGGTTGTAGCTTCCCCTTGTAGGCACAATGGCAGTAAGGGGAGAAGGTATGCGCTTTCGGGTACAGCGCTGATGCATCCAGGTGTCCAGAGTCATGGCAGGACTCCTTGTAAAAGACCATGATCAGAGACTGCTGCAGGGCCAGTACCAGGGCTCCCAATATAAGGTGGAGGCCTGGGACCGTCTCGACCATGACCTCACCAGTGCCACTAGCATACCCCAAACTGGTGAGCAGGTCAGGCATCACTATGCCGACCTGAAGCAGTGTAAGGGGGACCTCTTGGACCAGTGGGTCTAGGAGGCTAGAGCAGCAAGGGATGTTCCAGTTGTGTGTAAGTATCACCTCACTATGTGTGTAATAATTGCCAGCTCAGGTATATCATGGACAGGTATGGCTAAATATATCTCTTATGTCCCCCAGAGCTGCAATGGAGCGGGCTGAGAAGCAGGAGGCCCATGTCAGTCACCTGGTGAAGTTGCAATGCGAGGCAGGTCAGTAATACTCATGCATTTACTGTCATAGGAAATAAAACTAAAAGTAATAGTAAATCAATTGCCTGTATAAAACCTGTATTGTTCAAGGCATGTACTGCATACACTGGAGAATATGGCAAGAATAGTCTCATATAGTTTGTATATAAATAAAAGCGTAACAGCCTGACAATAAAGGTCTAACTGCTGGACAGCATGTGTACACTCTCGTATCATATGGTAATGTAGATTTGCAATCACGTAATAGTACTAT
The DNA here is from genome assembly GCF_019279795.1 of Protopterus annectens. NCBI lineage: Eukaryota > Metazoa > Chordata > Ceratodontiformes > Protopteridae > Protopterus > Protopterus annectens. The sequence goes on from NC_056735.1 coordinate 486,673,364, forward strand.
TGTATTAAGCACTGTTACCCACACCGTGCACCATAAATTGAATGTGCAGGAATGCCTGTATATAACTGGTGTAATCCCCAGAGGCCATTTAGCACAACTGAGAGACACATAGACAGAAAACAGGGAAAATGCAGACAAAACCCAAATAGCACATGCAACTGAGATATGAACTGTTGTTTTGTTCAGCACACACAGCCATGGTTTAAATCCTGCCAATGGTAGTAATCTGCATACAGAATCATACCCCACAACTGTACAGAATGTCCAGTAAAGTGGCCCATATCTGTTGCCTATCAACCTGTCCCCCTGGGAAATCAGTGGGATGACCCCAGATGTATAGGCAGCAAACAGGAAATACAACTTATTGACACACATCTATGAGAACAAAGCTGGCACACTAGCAACTCCTCAAAGCCTTATGAGACTAAGAAGCCACGTATGTCCCATTTACACCCCAACTTGTCAAGCTGTGGCCAGAGTGTGTACTGTAACAGAGTGAGATGTATGTGCATAATAGTAATGTGGAATCTGGTACTGTGTTTGGGAACATTCAGGTAGTGCAAACAAACATTTCTCCCACAGGTCTGCCAGATACCAACACTATGCCCAGAAATACAAGAATGCTACCCTGTACTGGTACTGTTTACATTGGTATTGTATGGCATTGCGTCTGATGCAGTTGCTCTGAATAATGAGGTATTACACATCACTGTCGCCCACACTGCCCTACAAAATATTACTGTATAGGAGATCTGTATAAGAGTGTTGTAATACAAGGTCAGAATGCAAAATCACAGGGGATTAATAAGACAGAAAGCAAATAGGAGATATATAGCAATATCTATATAGCAGACACAACTGTGATGGACAGTGTTTAAGTTGTAGCAGACACACCCATGGTCTGAATCCTAGGAGTGCATGTAGGCTGCATACAGAATCATACCCCACAACTGTACAGATGAGGCCAGAATGTCTAGTATATGAGCCCATATCTGCTGCCTGTCCACCTGTCCCCCTGGTAAGTCTGTAGGATGATCCCAGATGTTTAGCCAGCAAACAGGGAATACAAGCGATTGTCAAACATCTATGAGAACAAACCTGTCACTGTATCAACCTCTGAAACTGTTAGGAGAGTAATATTTCAAGTATGTCCTATCTACACTCTCATGGTGTCAAGCTGTGACCAGAGTGTGTATAGTAATAGAGTGAGATGTATGTGCATAATACTATGGTGTAATCTGGAAGTTTGTGTGGCAACCATCAGGTAGTGCTAACAAACATTGCTCCCACAGATACGTCGGATATGAACATTGTGCTGAGAAATAAAGACCATTATAACCTGTACTGGTACTGTTCACTTTGGTATTGTAGGGAATTGTGAGTGTTGCAGTTTCTCTGAATAATAAAGTGTCACTGATCACTGTTACCCACACTGTGCTACATAATATAACTGTGTAGGAAAGCATGTATATGTGTGTGTCAGGTCACTAAAGGTGGAAGAGGTCAATATTCTAGATATGTCCTGGCACACCAGCATGTGGTCACCACTTAGCCAGAGTCTGTGCAGAAAGAGTTGGATAGCTATGTGCACAACATCCACCCGGAATCTGGGAGTATGTGTAGAAACAGTGTTAACAAAGATTCCCTCCACAGGTATACCAGGTAAGAGGTGTATACTGCAGGTAAAACCAGTTCATGTGTAACGATGATGACAGCCATATCACTGTCCAAACTAAGGCTATAGGGTAGTGTAATAAGACTTATAAGGTACAGATAGCAGCACTGATTAGGAAAGTAACGTGGACTACAGGAATATACTAGTTGTTAATTGACATATTTCTCTTCCACCCACCATATCTCCAACAATAATCAACATACCCACCCCAACTGGTATGTAATGACACCTATGTTCTGATAATATCCAATTGTTTGATAAATATTTTAATTGTTCCCATGCATGTGCTATATTGAATTATTCCAACATTGGTGACATGGTGCCATCAATGTACCTGCATGCTGTTCTTATTGCTACTGTGGTCTCATATATGCATGTGTTCTGTTTGCTATGCAACTGTTCCATATCTGGTGTCTGGGTTAATGGGAATATCTATGCATGCTGTCATACCTAACCCTGGAATGTGTTGACTATTACTAACCCACCATATGATGATGACATCTAAACACTATAGCACGCTTGGGAAGGCCAGTCCCAATGGACCCACCTGTCCCACCTCAGCTGGCTGTGGCTCCAGGCACCAGCATGTCTGGGTCCCAACCCGGGACCTCCCTGTCCATTGGTCCTGCACCACCTTCGGACAGAACCCTCTCAGGGGATGGGGCTCACCTCCCCGGGAGCGGGCTTGGACAGGCAACTGTCACCCATTGTCAAGTTGGGGGTTGTGGTGTGTAGAGAGATCAACCAGCAGCTTGGTGATCTTCTACATCAGCTCAAGGGCTGTATGCTGCAACTAGAGCATCAGTCTGGCTCTGTGACTCAGCCCCCAGCACAGCCACCATCGGGGCTGTGAAGGTGCAGTGGTGACTGCCCATGGGTGGGGACCTCAGTCCCACTGTTTCCTCTAGGGGACTCACGGGCTTCCGATTTCCCAACACCCCTCCCCATCAAGGTGTTTACCCCCACATGTGTCATATACTGCCCCTGTATGCATCTTGTTTGTCTTGTCTGTTAGCCTACCTCCCCAAGTATACCTACTACCCCTCCCTAACATCCCACTCTCACCTGAAAAAAAAATAAGGGCAATCTGTTCCCACAAAAAAATCTCGCCCCATATATAGCTGTACATATCACACACGTGTCCACTGGACACATGTAATTTGATCTAATTGGCATCACAACTTATTATTATTGTTGTCCTCACCTTCTCCGAGGGGTTTGAGTGTCCAACTCTACCTCCAAATTCAGTGTATATGCACAGCTGTTGCTGTAGAAGAAATGGGCAGCTATGGACATTCCCTACACCCTTCCTGCACATCCCTGGCTAGTTTCCCTACTGTCTTTCCCTCTTTGTTCCTCTTTTTCCACCACTTTCCTATCAACCCCTTTTTCTTTTCTTTTAAAGAAATTAGCACGTGGGGTAAGTGGGAGTAAGAACTTTTAAGCAGTAGTACACAAATTTAGGCCTGTTTGCACAGAGGTAAGCAATGCCTACACTGGTTAAGCAATTTAGAAGCTAACTGAGTATGTAACTGGAAGTTAGCAGTGCTTACATCTGCGCAAACCCGCGCAAACCTGCTTACAACTGCTCAAAAGTGCCTTAATCACTCTGTATCCAACAGCCTTTGTTCTGCCCAGCAACAAAATAAACAACCTCTGCAAGTCTTGAACCCAGGATCCTGCACACCATAGACAAAGTGATTTATCACTAAGCCATATCAGATATACATAACCCTGATGTATTCACACACATATCATCCAGCCCAGTCATTCAACAGTACAGAGAATGTATTCCAACATTTAGATGTATGTGTGTGTAAATATTTTAATAGCTAAACAGATACAACACACACACATATATATATATATATATATATATATGAACATATATACATGCAAATGCCTACATCAATAGATATATATATGTCTACATCTATATGTCTAAATATATACAGCAAGTTATATATATGTATAAAGATATATATATCTATGTAGGTATATACGGACATAGTTATATTTATGTAAGCAGATATATATATATATATATATATATATATATATATAGGTATATATATATATATATATATATATATATATATATATAGGTATATATGGACATACATCTGTAGATAACAATGGGAAAATAACTAAAACATATATGTCCACATGCACCGTTAATGGGGTTGAGAGGCCCCAAACAATATACGTCTTGTACTAATAGGTATACCCCCCCACAACCAAACACATCCACCCTGCAATACACTACCAAGCGTTGCAGATCCCATAACCAGGACCTGATACAACATGGGCACATGATATTAATAGTACTGCATCCCACCTGTATAATGTCAGGCTGGTATCGGTAACATATCATGCAGTAGACTCTGGTTCCCATAGGAAATTATCACTATGGAAGCTATCAACATCCCTAGGATACATATACACAGACACAGCTATACATATGTGCATACATATCTATTCTGATATACCTACTACTGTCAATATATATGTAGATATCCATATGGATATGTGCATATGTACCTCTGTCTGTATATGTGTAGACATATATTGCTCTTTATATGTATATATCTAGGTGTTATATCTGTACATATACATATCCATCTATATATGTCGATATGTATATGTGTATATATCTATATAGCTATTGGGATAATTATATATACATATATTTTCACCATATGTCCTGAACATAGAGTTTAGCCCTACCTCAGCCCCAATAGTCCCAACGCTGTAGTGCAGGGGAAGTCAGGTGTGTATAGCAGGTATATTTATAGACTATTGCTACTGTAATAGGGATTGTCTTCACAGACATGGTGTGTTTAGGAGGGCACATCTGCTTTTAAAATGTGCGCAATTGGCTACTGATAGGCATCCTAAGGACATCATAGTACAGTACCGTTGCTAGCACATAATACTTGTGTGAACTACATCAGAGATATTGGCTAATATATGTGGATATTCTGACACACTCTGGACAGTTCAGAGGTGTACACGGAACCCCTCAGTGCAAGACATGTGGACCAAGCCTGACAATGTGGATGTTAACAGCTATGTAGATGGATATAACACATAATGGCTGGTATACATTTGCCCCCATAGGTTATGCATTCACACACCCCTGTCTGTCCTGACACATAATAACCACTGGTACAGATATGCCATGGCCAAATACTACCCACTAGATATTGACATACATGTGTACAGCATCCCACTGCTCTGTATGACATACATGACTGTTAAAGGAGGACCGTCAGCAGTACATCTGGCAAGTATCTGCACATGACATCTCACTGGGTATGTACACTAAGCTCCTAGGCATGTAACAAAGCACTGTGCAGGCTACAGGCAGACTGGCTCAACACTTGCCTACATTTCCTATGGGGGAATGCACATGTACCTGTATATATAGCAGGCTCTACAGACATGTCACAGCACAGAGTACAATACATCAGTGTGAAAGTGCATAACCACAGCCAATGTGAACACAGCCACAGCCACGTATGGTACTCTAGCGTTATATTACAGTATATGGACTATTTGTCTAATACCATCCTCATATGTGCCACTCGCACACTAACCCTACATATACTGAGCCACTACACAGTGTGGTCTGATGTCTGTCTGTGGTATGGGACATGTTTGTATATGGCCCTACAAATGTGTAAGCCGATAGGGTAACATACAGTGGATCAGCATGTAACATCAGAATGGGACCAAGAACAATGACATCTACCACAGTCTGTACACAGGCCAATGTACATATTATCAATACACACTGTCAACATTCACCTTACATACACAGACCTCAGTACTTTACACACAATCACAGAATGTTCAGGTGATGTCATCAGATATAACCTCTACTATACATAACGTGTAGCAGTCTGATATCTCACTGGCTTGTTATCAGTTATGATGCCACTAATTATGGTGTACAGTACATATGCACCTCTGACTACATGACATATGTACAAAGGTTGACAGAGTTGTGGCTGGAGGCACATGCACAGGGCCAGTATTGACATGTTGCTGTGATAACCTCATACATTTACTGATGTAACAAGGTTTGTTGCAACATATGTTCTATGAGTGACATGAAGTCAGTAACTCTCACGGCTATCACCATCTTCAGACTGCAATCCTCCCACTACCTTCTGCAGTCCACAGATTGGTGCTCTGTGGGTAACACATGAAACAAAGGCACCACACACTGCCCAGTCTGCAGATGACCCTACAGATGGGGTTCCCTCATAAACATAACATTGACATGGCAGTTATTAAAACATGTAGGACAGCCATATCTACACAAACCCTGTTAAACCAACATTACTCTAAATGCAGTATAGCAGCACTTACAGTCTGTAGTCAGGTCAGGCACATCCCCTCCTGTGTGTTGCCCTGTTTCCACAGTGTATGTTGTTATAGGTAAATCACCAATCCATCTGAGATGCTGTTTGCCAAACAACACGTGCCTGTCCACATGAACAGGTGCCAGTATCAAAACAGCCACACTCTCACAAGGACGCACACACATTGACACACATGGCAGGGCCGGGAATACAACTCATCACTAGTGAGATTGCCACAACACATTACTGTGCAGGTATCACATGCACCACAGGGGTCATACAGAAGTTATATGGGCAAAAGGGATGTGGACGTGTCTGACATTAGACAGCATGCTTCAGTATGCCAGTGGGGGTTGTAGTAAGCGTGAATGTTATCATACAACACACACGCACACACACACACACACACACACACACACACACACACACACACACTCACACACACACACACACGCGCGCGTGCACACATACACACATGCACGTACACACACGCACAGACACGCGCGCGCGCACGCACACACACACACACACACACACACACACACACACACACACACACACACACGCACACACGCACATGCACACACAGGGTTCCAGTACTGGCATGCATGGGTGCATTGCTATAAAAGGCTAGGTGATGGGTATTCCTTGGCATCAGCCCATATGACAATGGTCTGTATTGTGGCTCAGGGGTGTAGTTTCTGGATTTGCCCATACAGGTAGGTATTGTATTCACCATCCAGTTACCTGGGTGACTATTGTGTGTGGCCAATGCTGTGCATTGCTTGCCATGTATGTGTTCCTTAGTCCATGACATAGACGGTGTCTGGTATGTGCCCACCTCCCACATGCATGTACAGTGACATGTGGGGTGTCTGGCCCATGTTGTGTACACAGATTATCATCAGATGTGCCAGTCCTGGCCTCATGTGGTGGGAACTAGTAATGGACAGCAGGTTTACCCTGCACCTACATTGATAGCATGATACCGGCATTCCCTGGTGTCAGTGGCATCTGTCCATACAGGGCATGTTTTCAGGCATGGCATGTCCTTTGCAGGTCACATTTGATGGTACCACAGGTGTTGCAAGTATCCAGTGGGGAACATTTGGAAGGTGCACTGTAGGCATGTACGTGCCTATTGGACAGATGGACAGGGTGCCTTGCCCTCTGAAGCCCACTGCAATCACACCATGGTTACTATCAGTGGACAATATGCAAGGTACTACCAACATAGTGGCTGTTGCCTAGGCAAGTGTGTGTGTGTGTGTGTGTGTGTGTGTGTATGAGACATGGGTTGAGAGTGTTCTCTGGGTAATATTAGGGTCGCTAACTTTGTTTGTCTGGCCTTGAGGTCACATGTAGGGGTATGGATTTGCACCCCAGCCTCTCGGCTATTTCACATCTGTTATCCATGTACAGTGGACATTGTGATACATACTAGGGCCACATAACACCCACTCCACTTTGAGCCCAGTTGTTACACACTCATAACCACCTCCACACGGGATACGAGTTAGAAACACAGACACACACACACACACACACACACACACACACACACACACACACACACACACACACACACAGCTGTCATGGCTGGGATTAGAACTCCTACCTAACTAGTTTACTACACTACAGCACTACTCAGTTATAGGTCACACCACGGACATTACTGGAGTACTCCTTCCCCAAAGTGTACTTCACAATGAATGACATCAGCAGGATTGCCAAAGTAGGGCATTTGAATTGTAGTGAGTGTGGCTAGGCTAAAATGCATTTCTCCCTACACAGACATTGAAACACACACAAAATATCCACAACCAACATGTGTGGAAAGAGAACCCCTACCAGAGTTCTATATCACAATACAGCATGACGCTGTCATAGGACGCACCATGGGGACTACTGGAGTACTTCTTTCCCAAAGGTGTATTTCACAATGAATGACATCAGCAGGCTTGCCAAAGTAGGGCATTTGAAATGTAGGGAGCATGGCTAGGCTAAATTGCATTGCTCCCTAAACAGACATTGAAAAACACACAAAACATCCACAACCGACATGTGTGGGAATAGTACCCCTTCCAGAGTTCCTTATCACACTACAGCATGACGCTGTTATAGGATGCACCACGGGGATTACTGGAGTACCCCTTCTCCAAAGGTGTATTTCACAATGAATGGCATCAGCAGGATTGCCAAAGTAGGGCATTTGAAGTGTAGGGAGTGTGGCTAGGCTAAAATGCATTGCTCCCTACACAGACAGAGACACACACACACACAGTTGCCATGTCTGGGATTAGAACTGCTATATTTTTCCAAAAGGTGTATTTCACAGTGTATGACATCAGCAGCCTTGACAAAGTAGGGCAATTTCATTCTAGTGAGTGTGACTAGCCTAAAAAGCATTGCTGTGTACACAGACGGTGACACACACACACACACACACACACACACACACACACACACACACACACACACGCACACGCACACACACACCACACACAGCCACACTTGCCATGTGTGGGATTAGAACTCCTACCTAACTAGTTTATCACACTACAGCAGTACACAATTATAGGATGCACCACAGAGATTACTGGGCTACAGTTTTCAGAAGGGTGTATTTCATTTCACAGTGTATGACATCAGCAGCCTTGACAAAGTAGGGCATTTGAATAGTAGTGAGTGTGACTGGCCTAAAAAGCATTGCTCTCTACACAGACAGAGCTATATATACACACACACACACACACACACACACACACACACACACACACACACACACACACACACACACACACACACACACCATTGACATGTCTGGGATTAGAACTCCTACCTAACTAATTTATCACAGTACAGCAGTACACAGTTATAGGAAGTGCTACGAAGATTACTGGCCTACACCTTTCACAAGGGTGTATTTTAAAGTGGGTGACCTCAGCAGGCTTGTCATAGTATGATGATGGGGAGGGCAGTGTGTGTGCATGGGCCAAAACCCATTCATCTAGAGGTTGACACACCACATGTGGGCACCCACAGGGTAATATTCCACAGGTACGTGTATACAGCTGCTAGATGACTGCTTCCTTGTACAGTCATGTTGCACAGCTAGCACTTTCACCACATAGTCTGTAATGCTGACAGGTACCAGTGGTTAAGGCATACATTGAGTGACATCTGAACCTCATGTGGTTGTAGCCATTTGGCTATGTGCTGGGTGGGACAGGCCTCATAATGGATGGCCCCTTGTGACAGTCACTTTCTTCCACACATCTGTGTACATCTTCTTTTGGCTTATTATAGTGCATTGCCCTTGGGTATATGCCTGTGTTCCTATCCAGTGTGTGTACAAAGCATGAGGGCTGCATACTGAGGAGTGTCTGCACTAACATCTGCAACTGCCAGATATGTCTGGTCCACTGTTGTTTTCAGACATGGCCTTCATTTGTTAAGTGTGTGAGCATGCCCAGTATGAACTTTCAGTATGTTGTTGGCTGACATTGCCTTCATTTCTGTAAGTGTGTGAGCATGCCCAGTATGCCCTTCTGTATTGAATGTGTGGATTGATTCCAGGTAGTTTGTACTGCAGTGCTGACCTTTGTGTTGTACACCTACAGGTAGCATACTGTTTCTGCAGGGTATCTGTCAATCATTTGGCAATATGGGGACAAACTGTGCAGGGGATAGTGTGTACTGTAGGTGATTGTGTCTTTGCTGCTTCAGCTGCATGGTACTGCTGTTAGCAGAGATATTCAGACATGTGTACTGTTATACACAGTGATGTTTTCTGTCCTCATGTACTGTCAGGTGGACATTCTTGCTCACAGTGATGACTTGGGGGACAAGAGTGACTGCAGCTGCATCTGGTATTGTGGGCAGACACTTACGTATTCATGGCAAGTTATGCCATTCTGGAGGGGGAGCTGCAGACACTTGTTGTTGGGTTTGTGTATCCGGTTCAGCACCTTGGTACAGTGCTGGCAGAGGATCCCATACTTGTCCGCCCATCAACATGGCAGTATGGCCTTATCTTGCTGTGGCTATGCCTCACAGCTGTACAGATTTGCACAGGTTAGCCAGAGGCAGGGGCCATGGGTCAGGGCATTTACCCTATTGTGCTGTACAGGCAGGTGTGTAGCCACCCATTTATGTGTTTGCAGCCAGAAATAGTGTGTGCACACACAGCTTGGTGTCAGACCCTGCCCATTCCATGCTGCCCATGCTCCCACACCTTCCTCTCTTATTCTAACCTCTTCCATACGTTATGCATACATTCTCTGATACTTTCCCTAAGGGTATCACCACATCACAGGTGTGTGTTAGTGTTGGTCCACAGTTCATACAGTGGGACATGGTGGACATGTTACTGTGGTTTGTCCACACGGCCTTGCAAATGGCTTATGTGGAGTGTGTTATGTTGTTATTTGGGTGTCCATGACATAACATGTATTGGCAGTACATGTGAGACATGGGCCTTTGGCAGGAACCTATGGGGAATTAGGTGTTAGTGCAGTTCAGATGTGGCAGGCCGTTACATTCTGTCAGTCCTACAGTCCCAGACCACCATACAGTATATTCCCCTGGAGTGTCAGGGTAGGTGTGATAGTTGTTCATGCCAATACCTTCTATCAGTCTTGATCAGGTGGTGTAGATGCTGGCAAGGTGCTACCTAGAGCTAGAGAGACACCTGCATGGGACACCTGCACTGCATGCTGCATTCTTCCACTATTGCCATATACAGGTGGGGTCTTACTGTACCCATTCCCCACAGCGGGGATATTGCCAGAGAGGTGCCTGTGGGTGGTGCTTGCTTGGCTGAGTGCATGTGTGCTATGGACACTACTTTCATCTGACACACAGATATGCATGGGGCATTAAAGTTATGTTGGCATGTGCAGGTACATCAGCTGATCCCCAATACTTCAGTCCTACCTCCTTTTTGATCTGCAGATGTTCAGGCAGACATCACCGGTATCCCCTACTACAGGTCCAGTTACTGTGATGCATACCTATATGTACAAATCCAAGGGTGTCTCCATTTCACAGGGATACAATATATACTGTATGTCTGGGGTATTTTCCCCTGTCTACTACTTGTATATCTAGCCCAACATCCAGACTAATAGCTCAGGCTCCCAGCTCAACCCGGCCTACCTAGGCCTCCACCCAGCCCTTAACTTAAGGGTCCACTATTAAGCCCTAATGATTCATCTTTACTAACTAATATCACTAATTGAAATTTTTTTATACTATTACCTACTGCTATATTTTTGTATTTTTAATGTTGCCTGTCTCAATTTCCTAACTTATGTCACTATATTTGTTTATGTACCTCTGTTCTTTGGAGCTTTTCTCCCTGGGTCTCCACTGAAAATGGACATGTATCCAGTTGGACCAACCCGGTCAACAAATGTAAAATAAATAAATAAATAAACAGCCATGCCATGTCAGTCTTTCAGATGGTGACACATATTACCACCATATATTTACAATGGCTTACTGCCAGCATGTGTTATACTGGTGGGGATTGTCTTTGACACTGAAGTTGTGAGGGCTTGTCGCTGTTATCAGCAGTAGTGGCCAATGGCCACCAGGTCTTACCTCAACATGCATACATACTGACCTCTCTCACACATTATGAAACACACCATCCTAACACACACAGACCTGCATATTGTGCAAATGCTACAACATATCCTGCTACCTTGGCCAAATCTGGGCATCTGTGCTCCACTCATATTATACCTACTTATATATGTTACTACATTTCTACACAGGATTGGGGGGACACACCTGAGTGTCACTACATTTCTACACTGGATTAGGGTAAGGGGCAGACCTGTCTGTTTCCACGTGTCTACATAGGTGTAGGGGGCACACCTGACTGTTACTGCATTTCTACATAGGATCGTGGAGGGGCACACCTGACTGTTTCTACATTTCTACAATGGATTGGGGGGGGCACACCTGACTGTTACTACATTTCTATGCTGGATTGGGTGTAGGGGCACATCTGTTTCTACATATCTGCATGGGAGTGGGGGGCACACCTGACTGTTGCTACATTTCTATGCTGGATTGGGGGTAGTGGAACACCTGACGGTTTCTACATGTCTACATTGGAGTGTGTGGGGGGGGGCACACCTGACTGTTTTTCCATTTCCACACAGGATTGGGGGGCACACCTGATTGTTACTACACTTCTACATAGGGTTGCCGGGATTACACCTGACTGTTTTTACATTTCTACACAGGATTGGGGGGGCACACCTGAGTGTTACTACATGTCTACATAGGATGGGGGGCACACCTGGCACTTGCACACATTTGCTATGACTGTACTGGTATGTCAGGTACTCTATTTCATTCTGTATTCCAACCTATCATACTGACTAAAGGCATATCAGTGTACTACAGGTCTTAGCTTTGGTTTCCCTACTTATTAGTGTATAAGTTCCTACCCTTCAAAACTAACATCCCACTGCCTGACCTGCTGTAGTCTGTCTGTGTAGGCCTGGGGGAAGGTTACCCATAGGCATCATTCAGAGGTCATAGCAGAGACTCTTTTGGGTTTGTCTACACCTGTCCTGCTGACTGAGACTGTTGTTGGGTATGTGAACCTCCCTGACTGGCATTTGTGAGTCATATGGACCCACATGTTATCCAGCACATTTCTTGCAGTGGGTTTTGTCACCCTGTGTAGTATTGGCTACTATGAGGACTCTAGTATGTGTTACAGATGTCATGGTGCCACTATGGGTGTCTACTATCTGCTGCCATAACATTCAGCTACCCAATTCCCTTGCATGCTCACATCCATACCATAGATACAGGTAACGTCACATTCTACTCCATTTGGCAACTGGTAGGTTGATTGACTTACCTTGTGGGTGTGTCAGGGTTGAAGATGGTGCTAGAGGGCTGCCTATGTCAAATGCACATAGTACACTCCCTATACATGGCTGAGCACAGGTAGTGTCATGTTTGGCATCCCTTTTACTGTATGTGCGAATCAGAGTGAGGTGTCATTCCCTAGATCCCTACTGTGTCAGTGTATGTGCTATGCATTTCCTCTTTGCCAAGGCCAGGGCATACTGGGCATGCCTCCATCTGCCTACTGGGGCAGGCTCAGGTTGTTCCTTCTCCGAGTCACTCTGTGCCTGTGCAGGCCTTGGCATTGGTGGGGGGCTGTGTGGCCCTGCTCCGTGCTGTTCCTGCTGCAGCTGTTTCTGCAGGATCATATTGTGTAGCATGGCACATACCATAACAATTTGAGTACATGTAGCTGGTGAGTACTGCAAGGCTCCACCAGATGTATCCAGACACCGGAACCGTGACTTGGGCATCCCAAACACACTCTCTATTATATGTCTGGTCTGTGCATGTGCCTCATTATGGCATTCTTGTTCAGGTATGTGTGCATTTCTGAAGGGTGTCATCAGCCATGGCTCCAGTGTGTAACCAGCATCCCCCACTAGATGACTGTAGGGGATGTTCCCATTGGCAAATCTCTGGTACAGCTGCGTCAGATGCCAGATGTGGGAATCGTGATAGCTTCCAGGGCAGCCAGCACACACATTCATTATAATGCCCTGGGCATCGCCCACGACGTGGCAGTTGATGGAGGGAAGGCCCCTGCGGTTGATGTAGGCCCTACCCTGATCACTGGGTGGTGCTTTGATGCATATGTGCGTGCAGTCTATAGCATCCACTACCTCAGGGTATTCCGCTATTTGGTGGAAGAGATGCATTTTGCTGGCCAACACCTCACAGGTGTTGAGGAAATATACGTGCTCACTGGCATGTGCTGACATGGCATCCAGGAACTGGTGGAATACTCTGGATGCTGATGCCTGTGAGATCCCCATGATATCCCCAGTTGAGCTTTGGGAGATACCTGTGGCTAGTATTCCTGGGCCTACACATACCTTGGTATCCACTGGGATGGGTTCCCCTTGGTCAGTCCGGTGTGTCAGGTTTGGCCGGCACAGCTCAACAATTTGCTATAGGAGGTTCCTGTCCACCCTATAGCTCACCGCTATATCCAGCTCATGTAGCCCCTGGTAAGTCACCCTGGGTCTGTACACTCTTCTTCATCTCATCACTTTGGGTTGATCAGCAGCATTCACATCCTCACCACCCTCAGCCTCTTGCACATGTTGTTCTATGTTGCCTGCTGCAGCCCCTATCATTTTGTAGTTTTGTTTGTTAAAAGTTCCCCGCTTTTATACACTGGTGGTGTAAAGTATGGCAAAAACCAGAAGGGAAGATGTTTGTATAGTTTATAGTAGTGTTCTTGGCTGGGCTGCTGTCTGTGTAATTGGCTGATTCTGATACATTTCACCTGCCAGCTTTGCTAGTTCTCCTTGATTACCTTCCTACTGCTGATTTCCCTTCCCATTGCCTTCCTGTTTAAGCCCAGGGGTGTGCTGCGCAAACAGAGTGCTCAAATGTGCACAGAGCTGCTATTTCCTGGTTTAACTTGTTTTTTTTTTCACTTAAAACCTGGTGAGTGGCGCACACACCCACTTAGGCAATGTAATGAATGCTAGGCAGTCTCAGACACACCCCATTGCTTAGCTGTGATTAGCTAGGAGCAAACCTGAGCCACAGGGCTCCAATCCACTCACAGTATGCCTGACCACACCCCCATGATGTCAGCTAACTCCTAGGCTTGCACCAAGCTATTCCTACTCTTACACTGTTGGGACCTGACTAGCATGCTGGGGAAAACTGGGATTCACTATCATTCCCCTCATTTGCAAAAGATTGGCTGCTAATGCATAATTTCATGTCTCACACCGAGCCTCCCCCCTTAGCAACCACTACTCACTGGCTATGTTGTCTTCTGCCTGACATTGACTTTCATGGCAGAATAGTGATTTTAGTTAGAATGCTTATTTTAGGTTTGTTTTATTATTTTTCCCCGATCCTGTTTGCATGCTGCTGCCCTACGATTAAACATCCGAGATCGGCTAAAAAAATAGCTTTGTAAGCTGCTTGCAATGCCAAAGGCCTTATACTTGGCCATTGGCATGCTTCCTGAGTGATATGCAGCCTTTATTTGAAGCTGTCATGGCTCCGTTTTGGATTTTTCAGAAATGTACTCAGTTACTAACCGAGTACATTTCTGCAGATTACACTAGCCCTGCATGGCCGGTTTCAAGCTTCCTGTATTGCAAATTCACCTCATTTGCATGGATTTCTCCTGCAGATGGGGTGATTTGCATACAGGGGCTTAGTCCGTGCAGGACTAGTGCAGTAGCGCTCGTGCACGCCCCTGCAGGCTATTCCTGGATCGCATGGCAGACATATTGCCTGCTAAAGCTCCTGCACTAATCCTACACGCCGTGCAAGGCTTGCAGAATCCGGGGGGAAGGAATGCAAAAGAACCAAAATCAGGACAGATTTTAAATATTGCTGTTTTCTTAAATACTTCCGGTTGTTAGAAATTTAGGTTTTGAGTCTGCATGTGTTTTATTAAGGATACGAATTTTAAAACTCTAGGGTTGTTGTTATTTTGTGACTAGTAATCTTCAACTGTTTGCTAGAAAAATCACACATTTTATGAGGACCACAGAAAAAATATGAGTCAAAATCTGAGCTAGAGAGGTATCTCTTGCTCTATCTCACACATACACACACATACACACACACACACACACACACACACACACACACACACACACACACACACACACACACACACACACACACACACAAAAACACTTTACTGACTGTATACACCTTGGATTAATAGTATTTAAATGCTCTCATACCAAAGCTTAAGAAGTATAAAACTCTAATGCCTGGAATTATTGACTGTAATCTTCAATGATTTATTGGAAATTCAAAAGTTTTATGATGGACGCAACTAAAATATATAGCAAGCTCAGGATACTTGAAACACATAACTCTGATGAAAGAAATAAAAGGGCAAAACAAAGTTACTGTAATTAAAGATAAAGCTGTATGAATGACCAGGTACAAACATCTGTTAAGCTGACCGGTTGCTCTTCAACTTAAATAGGCTTGTTTAAGTGCCGATATGGCACCATATTGAAGTATTAACCCTGGTGGCTAGTATTCACCCCCAATGTTTCATGATTTGCTCATTGGTCTAGGGGAGTGTGCAGGTATGACTGATTCCCCCCACTTAACCTATCTCAGCACTAACCCCCCTATTGTGACCTTCCAGGCAGACACACTCACATATCACACATGCAGCCACACACATGCACACACATGAACATACCCCACCACAACCTAACTGTTAAACTCCTTAGCTCTTACCTCTATTATGATGGGTGAACACAAGCTTTTGACTGTATTCATTAACATGAATGACCCAAAGTGGCCATGTTACTTTATGCAGCCGAGTGAGTCTCTTAATTTGTTGGGTTATGGGGATGCCTTACTGTAGACATTTCTGATGGAGAACACATGGTTAATTAGCATATGGCTCTCCCCTGGAATGTGAAGGCAGCCTGCTGTTGTGCTGCACTTCTTCTTACTAAAGCACAATGATGGGGCTGTTTCTGAAATAGAAATGGTTATTGTGAGGTGTACACCACATGTACAGAGCTCTGTAATCTTTCTGTATCCGCCCCATCATATATGTAGCAGCAAATCCAGAACCCTCCCCCCAAAAAATAACTGTTATCTCACCCCTCCCTTTCTAATGTTGCTAATCTGCAGTAGATACTGTTCTCAGGGCTCCCTTGTTCTCTAAGCTGAAATGCTTTAGTGTTTAAGATCAGTCTAGGAGAATTTCTGCTGCTCTAGTGTTCCAAAAAAATGAGAGACTTTTCTTACTATACAATACATATGGTCCTGGGTCTCCTTTACCCTAGTAGTGGGGCAATGGAACCTAACACTAAACTCAGTTCTTTCAGGCTGACTATACCTTTAACAGTATCAGGGTTTTGGCCATGGATTTTAATGCCATTGACATTAGTCTTGGAGCTAACCTGCTTGTCAACTTCATTGATCAGGATCAAACCATTGTGGTCAGGCTTGTGGCTGTTCTGTTTACTGTCACTTCATAAATAAACTTGAACAACACCGAAAAAAGAAAACCAACCAGAAGCTCCACTTGCTCAGCCCTCTAAACAAATCAAAGTCCACTGGAATAAGGTAGTCGCACAAAAACAGAGTTCACGTAGAGATTCTCCTTGCTCTGGTGATACCCACAATATGTAAAGCCAAAAAGCAAACGTTTAAAACTGGAACAAATCCTCTTTATTTTAACATGAAATAAAACCAAGCGCTTTCGCCTGAGAATCTCAGGCTTTTTCAATATGTATTAGCTGTGTGTCCATGCTGTTTATATATTCCATCTAATAGGCCAATTACAAAACAATAACTGTGTTAATTACATAATTAAACTGTGAAAATTGAATAATTGATTACAAACCATTATGATAAATTTAAACAAAACTTCACGCTTAAAGTGCAACAATGCGTTTTAAATCGATACTCATATTGATTTAACATTGTGAGTCCTGCAAGATTTGGGTAAATACATATATACTTCAAAATGAAATAAAATGTTGTTTAACATCCAAATATACTCTTCTAAAAAAACGAGATGAGAGAGTAGAGAATTGATATGGCAACTCAAACTGGATGCCACCAGACACCCAGGGATGAATGACAGCATTAGTCTAGTTAGTATACTTAAGGCAAACAGAAATAAATTGTGATTTTAAGGTTTTTTGATTTTATTATTTATATTATTTATATATGACACTTAGAGAATTAAGCCCCTGCCTAGCAAGCTATTTTAGTTAGGGTAGCACTACATTATATTTTACTATTTAAATGTTGTAATTCACTAGAATATTGTTTTATGATGGACACATTCATTTATACATTTTTTGCATTTGCAATGTTGCACGCTAAGGGCTATGTCACTTTAAGGCGCTTTATCATACTTTTGGACAACAGTGCCACTCAGCGCCTTTTGAAAAGTTTTTTTTAGAAGAGTATATTTGGATGTTAAACAACATTTTATTTCATTTTGAAGTATATATGTATTTACCCAAATCTTGCAGGACTCACAATGTTAAATCAATATGAGTATCGATTTAAAACGCATTGTTGCACTTTAAGCATGCAGTTTTGTTTAAATTTATCATAATGGTTTGTAATCAATTATTCAATTTTCACAGTTTAATTATATAATTAATACTGTCACTTCATGCCAAAGTATTGATGCCTACCCACTGCCAATGATGCAGACTTTGCATTTGCTTCACTAGATATTTGCCTGTCCTTTGATATTTCAAGATTTATATGTGTATGCAACCACTGCCTACCATCCCCTTGCAGGACAGTGGAGTCTGCAGGCCTCTTTGGGATGCCTTGCTCTAAACTGCATTTGACCAATCTTCCTCAACATTTGATCAGTGAATTCTAAGGACAGGAAAGAAGGCCAAATGGTAGAAGAAGCATGTATGACTTATACCAGGAGTCCTCAGCCCCAAGCATTAATGAGGACAAGCATGCTGATCCCCCTATCCCCACAAGATGACCCATCACTTGGAAAATATTAGAGGTGATAAGAATAAAAGCAAGATGGTCCCTTGAACCCTCCCCCTGCCTTGCTTTCTTACTTTCTTGTCTTCCAAGCTCTCCTCCTGTGTGATGTCCAACATAAAGGTTTGACTGGTGGCTAAGCATGCATGGAAAATCCTGATGTAGTATCCCCTGGCCTGAAGAGGACTGAAAAGATCCTTTGGCTCTCTCAAAGGACAAGGATTAAACATGTTGGCTTCAAATTCCTCAAGTGTATTCCATAGTTGATCAGAAGGTTTCAGCATCCCAGGACCCAGCTGTTTTCCCACTAACAAGGAGTCTCATGCACTGGACAGATTGTAGGAGTGTGTTTGCATAATTATTTATCCTCTCCATTCCTCTTGAGGTCTGAGACATAAACTAAATGTCCCATATACTTTGACTCCAGAGAGATCTGACTGATTCAACTTAATGCTCTCTAAATGGACTGACAGATGGTGAGTTATCTAAACTCTCAGATGTCATCCTTTTTATCAATTGCTGATGTAAGTGAACTATCTGAAATCAAAACATATATTATACATGACATATTATATAGGCATTGGTATCCACCCATTTTTTCCATTTTGGGCATGGGATTGGGGTGTCACATCAACAGGGACCATCATCACCTACAGCCAGCATTCACACTGCCAGGTGGCTAGTTCTAATGTATTTTATATTACACATTATATATTTTGGTATGACACATTACAATCATCACCCCTACCATCTTCAGCTAAATCATCATCACCAACCTCTTTTTCCATTTTTCTGCATGGAGTTGGGGTGTCATGTCAAGTTTTCAATACTTCTCTTGATTCAGTGCCATTCTGCTATTTCCTTCAACTGTCATATTTGACTGTTACATGTATTTTCTCAGACAGTAGTTCTATTGCTTTGCTTTGCTTAATGTCTTGATTTCCACTTGCATCAGTCCTGTCTTTTCTATATCTTTTTCAACAACATTTATTTGGCTTTCCAGTGGATGTGACCAGACCACCATAATCTTCTTGACCTTCTCTGCAATTGACACTAATTTGGCTACTGGTCTGATGTTCTTATTTCAACATGTGTTCCATAATGCACATCCTATTGCTCACTTCAGGCACTTCATCTTCATCACATCAAGCTTCCTCAGCTGCTCTGCCTTCATTGCCAAGTTTCTGTACCACACAAAAGTACTGGTCTCACCACTGTTTTGTACACCTTATTTTACCTTTTCTGGTATTATAGTGTCTCACACACTACCCCTGACACTTTTAGCCAGTTGACTACAGCACACCCTGATTCCAGCTTTGGTCTCCTCATTCAGACTTCCCTTCCCAACAGCCACCACACCCAAATACTTGAAGCTGATAGCTTGTTCCATTTTTTTCCCTTCTATCTCAATCTTCAGGTTTTTTTTTATTTCTATAATTTACTGCCATGACCCCTGACATGTCTGTATTCATTTTTATTCAATGTATATTCAGTTTTGTATTCCAGTTTCCTATCATTTGTTGAAGATTTTGTTCAGGATATTCTTGAAGTGTCACATTATCTGCATACAGCAGCTTTGATTGATCTGTCCCCTCTAATATGTTTGCTAATGTAGTTTATCACTAGTATGAACAGCAGTGGGACAGAGCTGAACTCTGATGCACATACACTTCCACTGGGATGAGTCCAAACTGTTTGCACTTGTGTTACTGGGACCTTGTACCTAGCCTGCACTAATTTTACCATTGTTTTTGAAACATCAAGGGACTACCCAAATTAGCTTTATTAGGAGCTTTTCATATGTTCTCCCCAACTCTAGGAATGTTCAGTTGAACTTTTTCCTCATCTCCAGCTTCTTCTATGCTATCTCTTTCTTGTATTGCATCCCAAACTGAATATAAACTGCTCATCTCTTATCTTACTATCTATTACTTTGCATATTTGTTTGTCAGTCACCATCTCTAGCACTTTCATGCAGTGTGATAAGAGTTTGATGCCTCTGTACTGCCCAACAGTTGTGAATGTCCCCATTGCTTTTGTACACTGGCACTAGAATGCTTATTTTCCAGTCATCTTGGATACACCTTTTTATGTATATACCATGATGAGTACCCTCAGGAAACATTTCTCCCCTAACTCATCCAAATGTTGATTGTATCTACTGTGACTTCATGTGACCTCATCTGAGCCCACTGCTTTCCCTGACTTGATTTTTCCTGGTGCTGCTCTTACTTCTTCTAGTGTGGGGTCTTCTTCCTCTTTCATTGTAGGCTGTGCTTGAGGCAGTGCAGCTTCTTTGGATTTTCTTTATTCAGAAGCTGCTGAAAGTACTCCCTCCATCTGCCTTTGACATCCTCTGAATTGGTGAGCAGACTGTTGCTGGTGTCCCTTAGAAACAGTGTCTGATGACTATCTTCTTTATCTTTCTGTCTTTGCCTAGGAAACTGATAGAGTATCTTTGTGCAGTCTGCTGAGTAACTTTCCAGAAGCTAGTATACTTTCTCTGATGCTTTGTTCTTTGCCATTGTGACTGCTGTCTTAATCTGATTGTTAGCGAACCAGTATTTATTCTTAGACTGGTCCATTGTTTCTGTCTCCTATTCCTTCCTGCGTTCCTTGTTTCTTTTGATAACTTCATGGTCTTCTTCATTCCACGACCATCTTTCCTTATGTATCTTATTTCCATGCATGTCTTAGCTGTATATTTATTTTATATTCTTCAAACATGCTGTTCTGCCATGCTTCTATTCTTCTTTGACTCCCTCTGTCGGTCATCCTTTGTTATGATTCAAGTCGAATATGGCAGTCTGGATCACATGTGATTAGTATTTATACACATGTGCAAGCCTATGGAAAGCTTCTTAAAGGTATGCATACATACAGATCTATGTCCTCCTTCTTTAGTGAATTGCCCACAATAAAATGACATTTGAAAAAGATATGCAATTATACAGATACTGAGAAATAAACACAACATTCACGTCCAAGTTGTTGTGTATCTGAAACATGGTCTGGAAATGTGACCTGATCTAGTAATATAGTAATTAGGACTGGGTTTAGCAACAGGGACAGTCATTGGTGAACAATCTGTTTCAGGAGCTTTGGGAATTTTCTCAGGAACAGAGATATTAGCTGGAATGTCCTCTGGAAGTAGAACACTGGATAGCTCACTCTGAGATCTAGAGTCTTTTTCACAGGCAAGATGCTGCAATACAGGCTCAAACACCGGTACTAAATGGTTCCAATTCCACCTAAATTCATCTCCTTGTGATTCTGCAATGTACAACCTTGGCTCTAGACATAACACTTTTCACAACTCCAATCCAATCAAAACTTTTTAACGACTGTATTCTAACTATCTCCCCTTCTCATAATGGGTTGAACAGTTTGCTGGACTTATCATAATAGGACTTCCGTGACAAACGCCTTTTTATGAGTTGAGTTCTTACTGCTTCATTGTGCTTTTCACAGTGAACAAACAGATTGCTACTGATTGGTAGTGTGGTTCTGGTTTTTCTCGATAAAAACCTTTGTGCAGGTGAACCAAGATTTTTATCAAGAGGAATATTTCTGAGATTCAGGAGATTCAGAAAAACATCACTATTGTCTCATTTTGACTTCTCTAATAACTGTTTCACACTTTGAACTGCACGTTCTGCCAAATCATTTGACTGTGGGTACTCAGGGCTACCCGTAACATGGATAAAGTCCCACTCTTCAGCAAATCTCTTGAACTGCTGGCTTGTAAACTGTGTACTATTCTAAGAAATAACATTGTGCGGACTACCATGGACTGCAAAATGACACTTTAACTAGGTAATGACAGTACTGGATGCTAGCTTAGGAAGGAGGTCAATCTCGAACCAATTTGAATAAGATTCTACTAATACCAAGTAATGCTGACCATTCTATTTGAAAATGTCTGTAGCTACTGTCGACCAAGGTAGTTTAGGAATCTGGTTTAGCTGAAGTGGTTCTTTTTGTTGATGTGGCTTAGTACTATTACATACAGAACAAGATGAAAGTACTCTCTCAATATCCTTTGACATAGAAGGCCAAAATACTAGTCCTCTGACCCTTTTTGGTAGAATCAGGACCTGGGTGGCTACAGTGCAAAATGGTAATATACTCTTGTTGTAAGGATTTTGGAACAATCACTTTTGGACCTTTCATGATGATACCATTGTAAAATAAAGTCTCATCTCTGTAAGGAAAATATGGTTGCAGGTCATGAGGTAAACAAGATTTCTTTTACGGCCATCCTCATCTGATAAAGTGGTTGAGCTTCTGAAGAATTAGATCTGAGGCTGTGTGAATTCTAAGCTGATCTAGATGCGTGGAATAAATATTTCTCACTTCCGTGACTTCAAAATCAAGTTTCTCATTTTCATGCTGTTCAGTGGTCTTTCTGGGTGTTCTGGATAAAGTGTCAGCGAGATAAAGTTTGCCTTTTGTGTAGACAAGATTGAAATTATACTTTTGTGATTTCAACATCATGCATTGCAATCTGTCAGGAGCTGTATGCATAGGCTTTCTCAAAACAATGACTAGAGGTAGGTGATCTATTTTGATTTGAATATGTCGGCTATAAATATAATTATGGAACTTCGAAGATGCAAACACAATTGCTAAGAGGTCCTTCTCTATCTGAGCATACTACGTCTCGGTTTGAGTTAAGTTCTGGATGTACAGGTTACTGGTCTACCCTCTTGAAGAAAGACTGCACCAAGACCAAATTTTGAAGCATCACAAGAAAAAGTTACTGGTTTTTGAACATCATAGTATCTGAGAGTTGGACTGGCAGTTCTCTGTTTCAGGACATCAAATGCTGTTTGGTGTTTTTCTAACCAGGACCAGGATACATCTTTATGTGTCAACTCTCTGAGCAGTGCTAAAAGTTGGCTTAAGTTTGGAATGAACTTGCCTAGATAGTTAACCATGCCAAGAAAATGTTGTAGGGCTTGAACATTGCCTGGAGTTGGCATCTCAAGAATTTTAGTTTGCTTGGAAGGATCTGGTCGTAAGCCTGAACTGGTAAACAAATGACCACCATCTTGTAGCTGAACTTGCACTTCTGAAGATTCAGCTTAAAATTCACTTCATGTGCTCTTTCCAGAACTTTCTCGAGGTTTCTTTCATGCTCAACTTCAGCATTACCTCCTACTAGAATATCATCTACCATAATAGCACATGGATATCCAGAAAAAAATTGTTCCATAGCATGCTGGAAGACTTCACTGGCAGAATTTGTCCCAAATGGCATTCTCGAAAATCTGTACCTGCCAAAAGGAAAACTGAAAGTGGTTAGTAACGAAAATTTTCAGTCAAACAAAATTTGCCAAAATGAACTCTTTGCATCCAAAACAGAACAAACAGTAGCATTTGGCATAAGAGCAGCCACTTCTTCAACTGTATGCATTGAATGATGAGGTATTTTCAGCACTTTGTTCAAATCTCGTGGATCAATACATATTCTAATATCATCCAAGCTTTTCTTATGAGCTACCACCATAAAATATATCCATTCAGTTGGTTTGTCAACTGGACAAATCACATCTTGCTGCACCATTTTATCTAGCTCAGCTTTGACTCTGTTCTGCATAGCTACTGGAACTTTTCAGGCTGGTCTGACAACTGGGCTAACTTCAGGACATAACTTCATGAAATACACAACTGAGAGTTTGCCTAGTTTGTCTTCAAAAAGATCAACATAGGTAGAAAAAATAGACTGGGTGAAATTAGAACAGTTGTCTTTCAATCTTATATGGTGGATTTCCATATTAAATGAAAGTAGTCCCATTTTCAAACTGTCTCTGAGGCCTAATAATGACTCTACGTGCCTTTTGACTTTGTGAAATTGCAAGTCATAGCTGTTTCCAGCAGAGTAACACAGAAGCACTACTGAACCTTCAGTATGAATTTCTTCACCACCATAAGCAACAAGCTTCACACACTTTGCCAAATCAAGCTTCTCACCAGCACATACTCTAGCAAATGTTTCTTCTGACATAACATTGCACTTTGAACCTGTGTCAACTTTGAGCTCTAAGGGTCTTCCATTTATCGGAACAGTACAAAATACTTAATTCTTTGCCCAGAAATCTACTGCATTGACTGTTTCATTAAGCACAGACACACCATCAACATAAAAAGTAGGGTCACAGCTTTCTAAGTGATTAACCTGTCTCTTTGAATGTTCTCTTTTAATAAAAGAACGCGCCTTTTTTGATTTACAAAATCTTTGGAAATGATTCCACTTTTTACATCTGTGGCATTGCTGACCAAAAGCTAAGCACTTTTTTCTTTTAGACACATGATTACCACCACAATTACAACAGTTGACTCTGAGGCTAAGTGAGGGCACATGCTTTGAATTTGCTGACTTACCCTTGTACTTCACTGAGACTGTGCATGCCCTGGAATTTGCTAAAAAGCTATGGGGTTTGCCAGAGAATGTTACAGGACTCACAGTTGCTGCCATGTGTTTGGGCCTGTTTCTTTTAACCACATGCTGCATACTATCAACATTAGCACTAGAAGATACTGGAAGCATGAATTTCTCATTTGTAAGCATATTTGTGTGCTCTTCTGTGAGCTCATATATCTGACAAATCTCAATGGCCTTATTCAAAGTTAAATCACTGTCACAAAGCAAACTTTTTCTCATGGCATCATCTTTAATACCACACCCATGTCTGTCTTTTATCAACTCATCCCTTAAATCACCAGATCTACATGTTTTAGCCTTATTTCTCAAGTTAGTTATGTATGCTGCAAAAGTTTCACCAGGCTTTTGATCCCTTGTGTAAAATAAGTGCCTTTCCATTGTAATATTCATTTGGGAGTTACACATTTCTCTTAATTAACGTTTTAAGCACTCAGGGTCTTCCCTTATTTCAGCCAGTACCACTATATGATGATTTTCCCCCTCTCCTGCAAGCACAGCAGGTGCATACACAAAAGAAATCCCTTTTTCTATGGCTTCTGAACCAGCTAAATTAAGCAGAATAAATGCCTTTGTATGTGCATCTTCATCAGAAAATGCAGCTTGTATGAAAATATCATACTCTTGCTCAAATGCTCTCCAATTCTCTGCAATATTATTATGAGATACAAGTGGAGCTGGTCTGCCAAAGCCTTCTGCCTTAACAACAAATTATAACAAAGCACAATGCAATCCTGGCCCACTTGTAATTGTATATGAACATGCACACACACCAGGTACTTGTAATAACATTCAAAAGCACAATAAACTCTTCAAAATATTGTACTTTGAGAAATATGCTTTGAAATGGCTGTATTTTGCAAAATAAGTGCACTGTAATACTGCACAAACTTGCAAACACTTTGCAAACTTCGGATATTGCAAATAGCTTTAATTAATGCAAACAAATGCAGTCATTTTCCTTATTTTATACATTTTATATGATTCGGACATTACTTCAAACATTTTTATAACTATTTCGAATTTTTTTATCAATATGTCGCAGTTTCAGACATTTTGTTCACCTAGAAATTTGTTTTGAGCATTCTGAGTGCTTTGTTTTATATTCTTTGAGCAAGAAATCATTTAAGCAAGTTTTAGTACCTGGAATTCATTTCTGACCTGTTTTGCGAGTTGTACATGCAGTAGGGATGAACTGCTGTGATGGTGCTGCGGTAGCGTTGTCACCTCACAGTAAGACGTCCTGTTCAATTCTCAGCTAAAACATCTTCTGTGTGGAGACATGCGTGAATGGGCATACCTTCGTTAAAGGTTGTGCGTCAGAGCTGGCAACTCGGTACGTAAAAATCTACTGCCAATCATAAGCGGACCAGAGTTCCGCTGTGACGACAGATACAACAACAACATGCAGTAGGGATGATCCATTCCACAATATTCCTCCAACATTAACTGAGTGCTTCTTAGTCTTGATTCTGGGTCCCATTCTGACACCATGTCACTTGTCCTATGTTATGATTCAAGACAAACAAGCAGGGTAGATTGTTTATATACTTTGTTATATAGAAACACATCGGGATAGATAAGAGAATTATAAAATGTAAACAAACTGATTACTGACGAACCATTGCATACATGCATGCTTACATCTCAACAGCTGTCTACAAAAAAATGGCCGTTTAGCTCGCACATGCTCAGTATTTATACAAATGTGCAAGCTCATGGAAAGCTTCTTAAAGGTATACATGCATACTGATCTATACCTACTATTTCCTCTTCTTCCTGAAGTGTTAGAGCCCCAGTATTTCCTTGAATTGCTGTGCTTTTGCACCAGTCAACTTCCAGGCCTTCAGCCTAGCCTCTGTTGACCTTATAGTCTTCTCTGACCACTTCTTGTAACTGATTGTGGCCACCAGTGTTTATAGTGGTCTGACAGTTTCACTGGGAATGGCTTTGCAATCTCTTGATTCTACCTCACTGTCTTTTCTAGCATGAAGTCTGTTTGAGTTACATGTTGCCCAGTCTTACATGTGATCTTTTGGCTATGTCTTTTGGTGAATCATGTGTTGGCCACCACCAAGGCATTTACCAGACAAAAGACTAGAATGGTCTCTTCTTCTTTATTCCTCACTCATGTGGATCCATGCAAACCTAATTTTCTTTTCTGACTGTCCCAGTACTGAACTATAACCAAATGACCATGGCTCATTACTTGCTGTACCACCCAAACAAGATTCCTGATCTCTCAGGCTTACTCAGCTTTCACAATTCTGCTCACCAAATAAGATCCACAAACAAAGCCCTTCTTGAAGTAGCTAAGTGTAGATACAGTGCTGGTGAATCCCTCTATTCCTACACAGTTGCTAAAAATCTGGAATTCTCTTCCACCAGATATCAGATTGCAAAACAGCAGTCCCATCTTTAAAACCCAATTAAAAGCCCACCTCAATCTCATCTGGCAATGTACCTGTACTGACCATGGCTAGCCCTACTACCACCATTCAGACAAATCTTCCTCTGGCACTACTCAAAGGTTAAACATGTAAAAAAAAAAAAAAAAAAAACTACCATAACGAATTGTATATTTAAATGTATGTATATAACTGTATATATTACTGCACTTTCTTGCTCAAATACATTATGTTTTCTGTTTTACTACTGTACACTCTATATTGTACACTTCCTTAATTTCTCATTGTACTATGCTATGATATACTATTGTTTGCTCTATTAATTTGTATTCATCTCTGACTTTTGTATTTTTATCATATATGTGGAGCTTTTGTATTTTTTATGATTGTCATGTATATGGAGCATTTCTCCCTGGGTCTCTGCTGAAAACGGGCAGCTGATTGCCCAGTCAGACCCCGGTAATCAAATCTAAAATAAAATAAATAAATAATCAAACCCATCTCATTTTGTTCTGCAGTTGCTGCCTGAATGCAGCCTTTTCCTCACCATTACACACCACAATATCTGTGGGGTAAAGGTTGAGAGTGTGAACACTGCTTTGTCTTTACACTGGAGCTCGTTGCCATTAGTCTGTTACTGATTCTGATGACACCCCGCAATGTCTTCAGAAGGGACTCTCATCACAATTCCCACACTATTTCTAGTCTGTCCTTCCATGAGTAGTTGTACTTCCTTTTCACCTTGTCTCTGTCCAGTCCGGTCTTTACCATCATGCCTATATTCAGTGAATCAGTTCTTAGTTTATTTATGTCAGGTTAATTGGTTTTACTTTCAGCGTTTGCTCAACAGTTCTATCCCAGGAATCCCAGGCTGGGCCAGCAGAAGCTTATTTACCAGTAATACTGGTCTTGATGGCAAGCCCATACTGGCTATGAGGGGCAGATCTCTCCCTCTGTTAACAAGGATTCCTGGCATAGGTCAGAGAAGACAGGGTCCTCAACTCACTTAACCCCAGCTAATACCAATGCCTATTTTTTGTTAACATTAGTTGATATGACCAAATTACCTAGAGACAATTTAATTTTTACACTACCTAGTAGCTAGCCCTGACAGTGCATGTACTCTGTGACACATGTTCTCCTATATAGGAGGATATTGTTCACCACAGATGAGGTCTAAAGCAGTTATTCTACACAATTCCTCCCCTTTAGGTACCACCTAACAGTATGTGTTGCTGTCTACAACTCTCTTCAATTTTTGGGTATATTCTGCTTGTATATCTCTCAAGTTCTACTATTTATTGGGAAGGCTGGGGATGAATTCAGTACTTGCCATCCTTGAAGTACCCAACAGGATCCCCACAGACACAAAGAGAACATGACCAGAGGTCAGGATCCAACCCCATGTGTCTTTCAGGTAAAGACCGCCATTATGTCAGCAACGAAGCATAAAAGTACTATAGTCAAATCCTCATTCCAATTTGACACTGTCCACCTTTCCCTCTCCCACCATTCCCCTCACACCCCCCTTCCAAAATCATTCTTGGTCAAGTATTTGGGCTCTTTCCAACATTAAAAATACCACATCTTTGACTCCCAATAATACCACCGGATATCTGTTAATAAGTGCTAAATCCTTCTCAGCAAAGCCTCTCCATCAGCTTTTCAAACTCTGCCTCCCCTATGATTACATCCCCAAAGTGTAGAGTATGGCTGTTCTGGTACCCCAGCATAAAGGTGGCCCCTCTGTTGGCTCTGTGGATTACAGACCAATTAGTTTCACTAGACTTATTTGCAAGGCTATAGAAGGTATTGTAGCTGATCTCATAAACAGCAACATAGGTGATCTTATATTACTGGTTACACACTGGATCAGCTCTATAAAATACGTGCAGACTGCATTAATTCATATTATCCCTGCATCTCACAATGAATTGTAACACAGAATTAATTTATTGTCAAATAAAAGGTGCTTTTGTTTTTTTGAATAAGAACTCAATAGCCCATTTATTATTAAATAAGAAATGCTCCTGTTTTTTAAAGTATTAAATACACTTGTTTTTTCAAAGTAAATATATAAGAAGCAGCATTGTAATGCTAGATCTGTAATGACATTCTATTATTATTTCTTTACTGTATATATCCATTACACACATGATTCATCCTGATTCTATTTTATTAATGTTCATTTGTGTTGCTAGTAATACAATAACTAGGGCTGGCAGTTTATATCTATACTATGTTTTTCAAGATATTTTATATAAACGCTTTAGGGCAAAACGGTATGACTCATGCATGCAAATGAACAGTTTCCAGTCCTTGGATACTTAGCAAAGAGGCTTCACACTGGCCTTCATTTTCTTTATTTCAGTCGTAGTGTGAGCATGCATGTTTTTCTTATCTTGGGCTTGATAGATGTGCAATGACTATAACATTTAAAATGTTATAGTTATTTCATATATATCAGTAAGACGTTCAACACTGTTGAAGACTCTTTTACTCCCCTTATAAGTCAAAACTCTGGAATGAAATCCCCACATTGCTAAAACAGATAGAAAAACTTAAAAGAATTAAACAGCACCTATGCCAAAGATGGGTCTGTTTTTCCTGCTCACCTGACTAACTTTACTCAGATTACTCTCCCCAGCTCTTAAGCATCTTTGCTTACCAAACTTTGCTACCTCATCACTGCTGCTCATACTGCACTCATTTCCAAAAACTCTTACTCTTTCTGTTTCCTCTCACACCCCACCACTGGTCCATTTCTTCTCCTTTCTCCTGCTTATTTCCATAATTTCTCCTTTCGTATCTATCTTTCTGTTTTTAAGCTGCATTACTACTTGTCTGTCTGTAAGAATACCCCGGTGTGAATTTTTCCCTGCGACCATCATGTTATAAATACATTAACTAATCTACTTGTACTGATCTGCAAATGACAGCAGCAGAACAACAGATTTGTTTCTGCCTGCTGTCCATACTGATAAAACTGTCCCTACCTTCCTCTAAAAACATAGAATGTTGCTATAATTTTCTGAAGGATACAAACTCTGAAGCTCGAATGTATGTCATTATTTAGTGACTTCAGTCCTCAATGGTCTGTCTGAAAACTGCAGATCTTATGACGAATACACCAAAAAATATGAAGTAGTAATCTGGACATTCTGTGAAAATCTAGACAGATGAGAGGCATGAAAGATAAGTGCAAATGCAACAGACTGCATTACACAGCCTTTCTGACAGTGTCCGCTAAGTGTTTTATAGCTTTGAAAGCTGACAAAACACTTAGCATTTTTTTTCTGTAACTAGTAGTACATTTATTTATTTATTGACATTTGTTTACTGGGAAAGTCCAACTAGGTCATAAGTACCCATTTTCAGCAGAGGCCTAGGGAGAAAAGCTCCAGCAACAAGTTTACAAATATGATACATATAAGAGCATTTACAGTTTACGATTAAAATACATAAAAGAGAATTTGATATAACATTACATTTATCATCATGGAATTTGCACGGCAAAAACAATTATCGTTGTAAAAGATAGGTGGATCATGGGAATAAATGTATATATTTACAATGTGAGGTAGGAATTAGGGTGCTGAGTGGAAGACAACACATTAGTTAAAGGTAAGGATGATAGTAAGGGAAGAAAAAAGGTGAGAATACTGGAAGAAGGGAAAAGAAGGAACTAAAAAAGCCTAAAAGAAAATAAAAGGGTCTATAAAGCAGGGCACAGAATAGGTAGGGAGGAAGAGGAATAAGATATATTAATAGAGATTTTCATCCTGGTTTAGAGCATAGACATATCCAAGATTCAGTAAGAATTTATTTTGTGGGCGGCCGCAGTGGTGCAGCAGTTAACATTGCCGCCTCACAGCAAGAGGTTCTCCGGTTCGATTCTCGGCTGGGGTGCCTTCTGTGTGGAGTTTGCATGTCCTCACTGTGGTCTCATGGGTTTCCTCCAGGTGCTCTGGCTTCATCCCAAAGACATGCAGTAGGTGGATTGGATACTCTAAGTTGGCCATAGGTTTGAGTGTGTGCATGCATGTGTGTGTGTGCCTTCTGTGGAAGGTTGGGTGCCGGTTTGGCAACTTGACACCATAAAACTCCATTGCCAATCATGAGTGGACAGATGATCCGCTGTGGCGACCCCTAACCGGGAAAAGCTGAAAGAAGAAGAAGTAAGAAATTATTTTAGTATTTGCTCAAAGATAAATCTTTCAGAGTTAGATCTAATGTTTAAAGGTGAGGAATTCCATATTTTTGCCACTGAGTGAGCGTAAAGACGTTGTCCTGCTGTTTTGAGCAGTTATAAGCTGTAAGTAGCTAAGGTGATGAGAGAGTTCTAACTAACTGAGTGACTGTGGGGCTGAACAGTGATGGGTATAGAAGGTTGAACTACTTGCAAATTTAGCAATCTTATTATAGCAAGTTTCTAGTTTTTGTTTTAGAGAGATATTAAGATCTGATAGAATAGGAACACCATATAGAAGTGAGGGTAACAGATAGCTGGTGACTAGGGTGATTTTGGTGGTTATGACTAAGAAATGTTTCTTGTAAAAACAGATTTAATTAGGTGCACAGAGGTTAGCGCTTTCGCGGTTAGCTTCATCAGACCAATACTAAACATTAAAAATTTAATTTAAATAGCCTAAAGGGCGGGAAACTTCATTTAAAATTTAAAGCAAAATCACTTCAATATTAAAACAACTATTAACTGACTTATGTTACTGTTAAGACTATGTGCTCCAACAAACTGTGCACATAGAACAATACATGATTGTGCCAATTCACATCCCAAGCCAATACATGACAAATATATACAATATAATGTAAATAATATACATAGGAATATATATGTATAATACAATATACAAAAACAATGTAAATGTATGCTTGTCACTGAGTCGCGGAGTGGGAAGTTAGATTTATGTTTAAGAATCTTTTTTACACTAGATTTGTCCCATTCTACAGACGTTTTGTTGACGATCTATTTATGCTATGGGGAGGTAGTATGGATGAATTGGCAGACTTCATGAGAGAACTTAACAGCAGTACGGATTTTTTGAGATTTACAGTAGAAAGCTCTGAGAAGAAGCTTCCCTTCTTGGATATATATATAGAGAGATTAGATGGGGGCTTGATTAACACAGGACTTTATAGGAAGCCCTGCCATAGGAATGCGATCTTACATCGGCACAGTATGCATCCGGGGTACGTTTACAAGAACATAGTGCGTGGCCAAGCCATGCGTGCTTCTAGATACAATCCTATAACTACATGTTATGAAGAAGAAGTTAATGACTTGACTCAGAGGTTCAGGGAACGTGGATATACAGAACGTGACCTGACAGCCAACATTAGTGATATAGATAATTTAAGGAGAGATAGGGCGGCCCCCTATTTTTCTCATAGACAGGTTGTGGCACCAGAAGCAGCATCAGATGTACCTACTAGTGTAGTGTCTAATGGAGTCATGTGTCCTATCTTTTATACTTGTGACATTGGAGCTGTGAAAGATGTCATTAGTTCACATTGGCATATTCTATCAGTAGATCCCGCGGTTCGAGAATTAGTGGGGGATAAACCCAGATTCATCTATAAGAACAAGATGAATCTCAGAAAATTATTGTGTTATCCAAAGGTATCATATGTGTGTCCTGATGATGGTGCTCGAATAATTGTACCATGTGAACATTGTAATTTTTGTTCTTATATAGACTCTGACCCTAGTTTTATCCATCCTAACGGGTTGGGTCTTTTTAGGATGCGGGCAGGTGGTGATTGCAAGTCCACTAACGTTGTGTATTTGGCTACTTGTATATTGTGCCCCGCATTCTATGTTGGCAAGACCAACAGGTGCCTACGGGATAGGATGCGGGAGCACATATACCACATGAGGAAAGGCACCACTCATAATGCATTGGCGAAACATGTTATAGATTCTAGTAGTGATCATTCCTTCAAGTTTAGAATCTTGGAATCAATGCATGAATCCAGCAGAGGTGGCGATATATTGAATCTGACCGAATCCAGGGAGAGTGACTGGATTATCCGATTGAGGTCAGATATGCCTCCGGGTTTGAATGGGAAGGTTCCTATTAAACCTTATTTAAAAATGAGGCGCTTGAAAATCAGAAGTTGATGGATTGTGCTATTTGTCCCATTGACATATTTACATATATTTTATTTATTTTTATTATTTATTTTTTTTCAGAGATCAAGATTTGATATGCAGCTTGTAGTATTGTCACATATGCTTTTGTATATGTTAGTACATAGCAGGGTTATCAGTGACAAGCATACATTTGCATTGTTTTTGTATATTGTATTATACATATATATTCCTATGTATATTATTTACATTATATTGTATATATTTGTCATGTATTGGCTTGGGATGTGAATTGGCACAATCATGTATTGTTCTATGTGCACAGTTTGTTGGAGCACATAGTCTTAACAGTAACATAAGTCAGTTAATAGTTGTTTTAATATTGAAGTGATTTTGCTTTAAATTTTAAATGAAGTTTCCCGCCCTTTAGGCTATTTAAATTAAATTTTTAATGTTTAGTATTGGTCTGATGAAGCTAACCGCGAAAGCGCTAACCTCTGTGCACCTAATTAAATCTGTTTTTACAAGATTTTGGAGTATCGTGTTTGTGGACATTTTAATTCATCTTCGTGTTGGTATCTATGCCCTTCATTGCGTTGCTCTTGATATATTTTGCCAGCTTTATCGTTGTTTATATTTGCTACATATCAAGAGCATTTACTCCTCTTGGATCCACATTTTTGTTTGGACATTTTTTTTTTTTTTTGTTAAGAAATGTTTCTGCTTGTAGAACGTTCCCAGCTTCTGATGTGTTTTTTTGTATTGTTTTGGATATGAAGATCAAATTTAGGTTTGTCATCTATTGTCACTCCTAGGAGTGTAGTTTAAGGAACTATTTTGATTTTGTTTTAGGAGAGAAATGTAAAATCATATTTTTGTGGGTTGAGTTTTTAGGAGTGAAACAGAGACGTTTTTTTTTTTTTTCTGGTCAAGAAACAGGTGGGAATTTCTAAGCCAGAATTCAAAAGATGAGAGGGATTCCCCAAGTGAAATGTTCCAGTTGTGGGAGACTGTCATCAGAGCAGATTATAGTAGAGTCATCCACATACTGAATTAGGGAGCCATGACATGATGAGGTGCTAAGTTTATTGATAAAAAATATTAAAGATTAAGGGACCCAGAATGGAGCCCTGTGGAACATCAGCAGTATTAGGTAGGTAGGGTGAGAAAGAGTGTAGCCATTTTACAGACAGCTGCCTGGTGGATAGATAGCTGGAAAACCATTTAATAGAGAAGGTATAAGGACTGATAGTAATAATGAGTGGGAAATGGTATTGAAAGCTTTAAATGGGCCTAGAAATAGTGCAGAGATGAGTTTGCCAGAATCTCTTGCTGGATTAACAATTTCTGTGAAGGAGAGTAGAGCAGCAGTTGTGCTATGAGCTAGCCAAATTCTGTGTTGATTTGGTGTAAGATAATGGCTTTCTGTGAGTTATATAAGTAATTGCTTGTGAATGCATTTTTCAAGTATTTTAGAAAGAGGAGAGAGAATGGCAATTGGACAATAGTTAGGTGTTTCATTGAGTTTTGTCCGTTATGCAGTGGGATGATAAAAGATTTTTTCCTAAGTACAGGGACATAGGATTCTGTGATAGATCTGTTGATGAGTATGTTGATAGGATACAATATGGCTTTAGCAGCAAGCCTAAGATATACATGGAACAGACAAAGCTCCCTGCACTACAAAGAATTATGATTGTGTCACCGATCATAACCTTGAGTTACGTGTTCTCGATATGGATGCCAAGATTCACCTCTCGAATTTTGCTCTTGAGGTGAATTTCTTGGCATCAATGTCTTGAACACATAATAAACAGGTTACCATCAGTAACTCAATCACAATTCTCTGTACTCTGGGTTTAATTTCTCCAAGTCTTTTGGGTTTCCAATACCATGACAGGAATGGGCCTCATTCTGAAGTCAAGGTATGTTTAAAGTATGTGAAATTAATATTATTTCAGTCTTTGACGTTAGTCAAAAGTGCTCTTCACAACACCCACAGTGTGCTCAGAATTGACTCATTCTGTAATTCATATGGTGTTACATGTATCAGTAGCATATATAAATCTGACTGTAAATTCTTTTTAATGAAACCCATTGCTCCTACTACTACTGGACTTGTCTGGGTATCCTTCTTCCACATTGTCCTCATTTCTCCCTAGAAATCCTGGTATTTTCTGACTTTGTGTCTCTCTGTACATAAGACACTATAATCACCGGTTGTAGCAATTTTAATGATCAATGCTATTTTTGTCTTCTTTTCTTCGATTATATCAGGTTTTCTTGCATCTATTTTTTGAACTGTTGGTAATGAGCGATTCCATGTGACATAAATTTATCATTGTCTGTAAAGCTTTGTGGCTTTTGTCTCCAATGCTTCTCAGATGCTATAGTATTATAATGTTTGCAAAATCCCCAATGAACAGTCTTGCCACATTATTATGCCTTTCAGTATACAGGCCCTCTGCCATTGGTATACCACACCCAGCAATGAGATGTGCAACTGTTTCCAGTTCTGTTTTACATAACCTGCATTTGTCTTTTTCTCCCACATGTTCAATGGACTTTGTAAAGCAATATGTATGTAGTCCATTATCAGTACTACCCTTTCATCTTTTGGTTTAAATTTGCCTCTCTTTAACCATTCCTGTGTCAGATCCTGACTGACCTGAGGCTGTGCAAGGAGTTTTCTGTAGATGCAGCGATAATTATGCTTTTTCCTCATTTCTTGCCTTCTCATCTGTTCCTTCTCCTTATACTCTTTCTTTTGTTTTTTGACACATTCAGTTGCTGCCTGACTTTGTCTACTTCTGGTTTGAATTCCATTCCTGCTGGACACCAATATGCTGCTGCTAGATTAAGCAGAGAAGTCATCTTAGACTTGTTCTCCTCATATTTTAGAACTATTGCTATATTTGGATCTGGTTAGATCAGCAGATATGTCCTATGATTGCAGATCTATACATCTAATCAGTTTTCAGGAGGCCCATACCTTCTTCAGAATGAGGAGTATATAATCTTAGCATACACTGATTTTTATATATCATTTGATTAGAGTGAAGCATTTTTCTTACTTTCCTGTCCAATTGATCCAATACATTTTGGGGCCAGTCAGTTACCTCAAAACAGTAAGTTAGAACAGGAAGAACAAATTGATTTATAACGTGGACTTTGCTCCTAGATGTCAGGGTTGTTTTCAGTATTAATTCTAATGTTCTAAAATGTTGTTTGCTTTCATTCATGTTTTATTCTCGATCCTTCATCATTTCCCAAATATTTATACACTCCCTCGTGCTCAAGTTCCTTTATATCACATTCCTGTCCCAGATATATCTTTTTTAGTGTTGCAGCTGCTTTAAATGTTGCTTTTGCAGATTTATCAAGACCAAATGACATTCTTACATCATCTGAGAAAGTTTTGACCACTTGCAGTTTTGTAGTTGTGCTTTCAGGTCCTCATCTGATGAAACATATAGTTTTAAATTATCCTCAAAAAGAAGATAAATCTTCACACTTTTATTTTCTGTGAGCTAAACTGTAACCATGACCTAATCTGTTAAGTAGACAACTTAATGGGTTATGGGCAAGACAAAAGAGCAGTGGTGACAAAGAGTCAACCTGGAATATCCCCTTTGAATTTTTATTCCTAGGATAATAATTTGCACTTTGTCACTGCTTAGCTACAGAGTGGTTTGCCACTGTTTTATGGTCATTCTAATGTAATTGATCAATGTAGGGTGTATCTCATACAGTTGTAAGAAAGTCTTTATCCATGGATGTGGGATGCTGTGAAATGCTTTTTTGTAAATCTATCCATGCCATGCTTAGATTCTTCCATTTTTTTACAATTCTCCATTATGACTTTATTTAACAATAACAACCCTATGTACAAAATGGGAAAACGGGATTGAAGATAAATAGATAGATGGATGGATGGATGGATGGATGGATGGATGGATGGATCCTTTGTTCCATATGATTTTCATCTGTTACCTTTCTACTCTGCAGTGTAAGTTTTGTCATGGAATACAGATTAATTCCCAGGATCAATAAGAAGATATAGGATAGTTATTTTTATCAATTACATATTGATATATCTGGATTGCAAAAAGTATTTTAAGTAATTATGAGATGAAAGGCATTCAAAATTTTTCATCTACTGTACAGCCCAACACAGAGGCCACTGCAGTGGGGTAGCAAAGCTATATCTCACATAAAATGTCTGTTATATGATGTTCGTATTCTGATTCTAGCAAAAGATTAACTGACAATATTGGCAAATATTGCATGTTTAAAAGCATTGTAGTCTTCATATATTCATTTACAGGCTCAGATATCTTTAACTCAAGAGATACATGAGATTGTAATACTTAAGTGTCTCCTTACAGGTTCATTTATTTTAATTTATTTTATTTTATTCTTGTTTGCCTGGCTTTTACTGGAGATGTCCAACTGGGTTTAGCTAAACCCCTTTTCAGTGGAGGCCCAGGGGGAAAAACTCCTCAGACATTTTACAATCATTATCAAGATCAACCATAGAATGACAGTGGTCACATGGTATATAGGTGTTTACAGAATATTTTAAATAGTGTTCATACGTTTGCAGAGCGTATGAATAATTAAGCAGTCTCTATATATTTACAAAGCCTATCATGTATTGACAAGGTGACCTTATGAGTCCATGTCAGTTGCAGTGTAGATGGTTTTCCATTTGGTGGAGTAAGAGGGAGAGAAAATATAGCATACAGAGTTTAAATCATGCATTTCTGTTAAAAAAATGACAGGCTTCATAGAGGCATTATTTTGGGAGTTATTATTTAAAGCCACAGCCTTTAAAGAAAGAGCATGAACAATATAGGAGGTGTTATGGGTTTGTTAGATGTGACCAAGAGAGATTCAGTGAAAATGAAAGACAGAATAGAGAGTGGAGGAAAGGAAATATGTTGCAGAGTAAGGGAATTCTAAGTATTAAAGGTATAGAGCTCCTTTTTGTTGACAAGATTATGACTGTGAAATCTTCGCTAGTTTATTAGTGGGTTGTAGGGAAGCAGGTAAGTGATGTGTATTAGGAAGGAAAGTAACAGGAGTACAGGTAGAAAGGAGGGTGAGAAAGAGCATATGTGAAAGAGGGAGCTGCAGAGGTGAAGGTAGATGGAGAGTGAGTAGGAAGAGTGTGTAGGAGTAGAAATAAGGAGGGGGGGTGGTACTCATAGAGCTGTCGGGGTGGGTGGGAACATTCACTGGAGTTTAAGAAGAGCTATGCAAAAGTGAAAGTGGCACTGGGAGAGAAAGAGGAGTGGACAGCACCTGTGATTGGGAGTAGGTTGGGTATGTTGTGGACCAGGTACACAGAGTTAGACTGGTGGTGAGACCAGTCTGTAATAAAAAACAGATGGAAGTTACAACGTTGGTCTGTGGGAATGCAGGAGCAAAACCATTTGTCCAACTATCTATCTATTGTCTATCTATTACATTTATCTCAGAAAACAATGATTGCTTAATATTCTAACCTCTCCAACATATAAACTCATACTCAGTATTTTGCTGTTCTTTTGGCTGGACTACATTTACCCCACCTATAACACCTGTATTATGTATTGTATACTTATACCTCTTTTTAAACCTACTTGTAAATGTGTGACTATTATTTTCTACATCTGTACTGTATAATTTACTTATACATTTAATCTTACTTTACTCTTGCTACTATATACATCAGCTGGGCTGAGACATCTAATGGTCATATTAAGCAATGCTTTACCATGGCCAGTAAACAAAAATTATACAAAATTATCTGTTTCTGTGAATTGATTCGTGTTGTCTGCTTGGTTAGTGTGACTGACCATATCTCATTTTACTTCTTTATTGCAAAAGATTCATGGAGAAAAGTTCCATCAAATAATATATCAAACAACATTATACAATACAGGGAGTGTGAGACAAGAGACAATCTCCTCAAACTATCTGAATCTTGGATTAGAAGTTCTGGCATGTCTGTTTCTTTGCTGTAACACTCCTGCTAGAAGAGTGTCAACAGTAACTACAGTCAGTGCAGGTGAAAACTGACAAACTACAAAAAAAAAAAAAAAATCACTAGAAATACTTTCTGTCTTGGTCATCAACAAGTTTGTAGTGTAGTACAACATAAACTATGCAATATCTATGATAAATAACCATAAATAACCAAGAAGCAAGGTGCAATAAACAGTAGCCAGGAAAAATCAACTTTTGAAGTGGAACAATAACTTAATAAGGAGTAAGGAATATTGGTCTTCCATGACAGTAGAAAGTGACTGTTAATTCCCTTGCTTTAAAAATAATTGGAACATAAAACACCTCTACTCATCATCAACAACTACTAAGTTTGACACATAGTAGTCCAGAAGCTACGTGCATGGGTGACAGATGAGCCAGAGGCAAAGTACCACTCATGTCACACTGAAAACTAGACGTCAACCACTGCACAGCAATGCACAAAAATTTAAAAAAAACCAAATAAAAAAGATTTACTCTAGTGATAAATAAGTGCCACAAGTTTTGTTCAAACCTTCGGACCTCACACATACCTCTGATGTTTGCATCATATATTAGGTCTGTTCCTCATAAAAATTTTATTTTTCTGGAAAATCATTGAGGATTGAAATCACTAAATAATGACAAGAATTTTAGTTTCAGACTTTACTGTATATCATTCAGAAGATGCATGCTAATGCAAAACTTGTTATTCTAGCAACTTTCTAAATTTTTAAGAGCAATGTTTAAAACCTGTCCCTGTTTTTTGGTCTTTATCAACTGATTACTTTTGGCTTTGTCTAGAATTCTTGTGCTACGAGGCTGATAGGTATGGCCACATATAAAAGGGGTGTTGTATGCTTGTCAAAATAACATCCAAACTTTTTGTTTTATAATAGGAATCATGTATGGTATGAAAGTATGTCACAGAAATGATTTATTCACTCCTGGCATGACTGCTCAGTCCCTTGGCTTCTTGAGACCAAACCTGGCCAGGCATGATTAATCTTACCATAAAGACTCCCAGACAATACTTTATTCCTGTAGTAACAAAACATGTAATATAAAGATGAGCTGTAAACAGTATAAAGTGCACAAAGCTATCTTGATTAGCTTAAATATGCTCACATCATACAGCTTATTCTCATAATAGTACATCACAGAATATTCATGAAGACAGAGCATATGTGGTGAGTAAAAACATTGGACTGTGTCATGAGTCATGACTTTAACAAAAGAAACTTTACACTAGTACTGTAATTGCTGCTCATCATAATGGCAATCTATCAACAAATGCACAGCAATAATGAGTCATTTAGTTTCTCCCTGTATAAAATTTCTCAGCTTGGTGACAGAATGGTACAGTAGTGAGAATCACTGCATCTCAGATTTTGGTTCTCTTTTTCCAGTTATCAGCTCCAGTGCAGTCTGTGTGGAGTCTGCATGTCCTCATAGTGCCAGTGATGGGGTTTGCAGGGTGGTCTGGAATCCTTCTATATTTGAAAGGCATGCTGTAGGTAAGCCAGTGTTCCTTCATACTGCTAAAAGGTGTGCATGCTGTGTGAGAGTGAGTATGAGGGTCCTGTGATGGGTTGGTACCCTGTTCAGGATTATTTCTTCTGTCTGCCATCCACTGAGTGCTGAAATAGGCTTCAGCATTCTTTATATCTCTGAATAGGAGTAAGCGGGTTATCAGACTGAAAGAACGAATAAATAAATGAAGAATCAGTCAACACTATCAACTATTTTATTTAAAAAGAATAGTTTTTATATACGTAAATAGAACATAATTATAATTAACACTTTTTTCTCTCAATTTTTTTTATTTTTCAAATACATTTGAATGAATTCCATAGTATTTATACATAACATCTTAAATAACTATGTTCACTATTTACATTAGCCTGACACTATAACAGAGCTTAATGTATACAGTTACTTTATAAGTATGTCCAATCCAGTATCAGAGTGTCTGATCAATTATTGCATAGTGTCAATCAAAGATAAGACGTTTCCCCAAGGGTTGTTGATAAATGGCTTTGGATAAATTCTCAGTTCTTTAATTTTAATTTCCAATAATGCCGTGGTCTTCAGTAGGGTGTAGAAGTCTTCCAAAGTTGGTATTGTGTTTGTATTCCATCTTCTTGTTATACACTTCCTTGAAATTGCAAGTATAGTCCATACTAGATACATGTTTGACCTATTCAAATGAGGACCTTCGTTCACATTTAATAATGCAAGAGCATTAGTTAAATAAAATGATTCATTAAATAAAGCTTGAAGAAAGTTATTAATACCATTCCAAAATGGCTTAATATTAACACAATCAAAGAAAATGTGGTTCCAATCTGCATTGTGTACTTGCTCACATCTCCAACATATTCCTTTTATGGAAGAACTAATCTTACTGATTCTGTTTGGGGTTAAGAATGTTCTGTGCAAGCATTTCCAATTAAAGACATTCCAGTATTGTGTAAAGGATGTATATTTTATCGATAATAAGATATTTGTTTTAATATCTTCAGTTAACTGTATTGAGTGTCCTTTTGTTATATATTTCCAATATGAGGTTTTGGGTGTTGTTTTATAGTTTATCAATATTTTGTAAAATTTTGAAATACTGTTTCCCATGTCAAAGTCATATATGATTTCATATATGAATTTCATAAATTTAGGTATTTCTTTAAATGAAGAATTGTTAATTATTCTGCTTAAATCTTGTGAATATGACAGAATGCTCTATAAACTTAGCCAGTCCTGCTGTGGAATTTTTTATGTTGTTTTTATTACTTGCATATCTAAAACTTTTAGTTCTTTGATACATTGGAGCCAACAAACAAATCCTTTCTGTTCCCAGGAATTAATTATTTCTCTATATATTTTATGTGGAAAGTTTTTTGTGACTATAAATGGTGTTAAAAGATCAAACCAGATTTTTAAATCTATATTTGCATTAATAATGTTCCTAAATGAGTCACTGTAATAATTAATCATACGAGTTTTAGTGGGTTTAGTTATGTTATATTGCATACTAAAACATATGTGCCATGACAAATTGTTTTTATCTATTTGAATTTTTTTTGTAAATCAAATTCATTTATTGATATTATAGTTAGTAATACTTTCCAATTTGCAGAATAATTTGGACTTATCCAATCAGAGAGTGTTTTAGATATTGATGCTTTTATATATGTTTCTATATCAGGAAAGTTTAATCTTCCCTGTTTCCATGGTCTGATATGATGTATTAAAGCTATTCTGTTTCTTTTGGGAAACCATAACCATTTTATTTGGCATGAATTTATTTCTTTAAGTATATTCCTTTCTGGTAACAGATGTATTGCCAAGGCTATATATAGGATATTGCGCAGTAAAACAATTTTTATTAACTGTAGTCTATCTTCAAATGTTAATATTATTTTGTTCCATTTTTTCCACAGAGATTTTAATTGTACTGATGATAATATTGTAGTTTTCTGAGACTAATTCATTATTATCCTTGCATAACTCAATTCCTAGATATTTTAAGGTAGATTATTGTTTCCCTATGATGTGATACCCAATTATCTGCAGTTCTTTTTTATTTAAAAATAAAAATTTTGATTTTTTGAAATGGAGTCCTGAAGATATGTGAAATTTGTCAATTAATATATAATTAACACTTTTTGAAGGACAAATTTGCATAATTCTCTTTGTAAGGGGATACTCATTCCCTTTTAAGACTAGATGAGGTTAAGGGGATGCCAGTTTCCAAAGGGAAGCTTTAATTCATGATGCTTTATAAGCAGAACAAGGCCAGTTTAAGCTACTTATAACAAGGTAGTACACATTTTCTTAATATTTGTAAAAGGCAAGGATAGATAACCACCAGTTAAGCTAATGAAATTGATCAGCTGGTGAGTTTTCTTACTAGGGGATACAGAATACAGCTAAAAATCTGCATAACAATGTATCGAGCATAAATCATACACCAAAACAAATAATATTAAAGAAAATGCTAATGGTGCTACCTCAGATATATGAATTATTAGGAGACCATCTGTAGTACTCATTTTTTGTAGTTGAAAGTACCTTGACTGAAATGAGCAAGTATGAAGACAAAATAATACAATGCCATTATTAATAAATTATTCTTCAATGACATAGTTGCAAAGGCCTTTTAGTTCAAGCAAAACCAGGGCAACTGCTACATTTGCTTCTTCTACAGTACATCCCTGATTACAACAAAATGGAATAAACAGAAATTACTGCTTTCTTATTTTCATAGGTATTACCCATCCATAGATCCAAGTTATGCCTGAATATGGACAGGGATGAGCTTTGTTTTATGTGGATTGAAAGTTTGTTCAAGAGCAGTGGTATCCTTTGTGAGATATACCCACTCCTTCAAACCATTCTGTTCATGTTGCAGAAGCGATTTAGATCTTGGAATGAATATTTGTGATGCTATTTGACTTGCTGATGTACAGTAGGTCCATCAGTACTGGGTTGGAGGATGCCTTGTATGCCAGACACAGGTCACCTCTTAGCAGTATGTAAGATAATAAGTGTAGTGACAATGCTTTGAGGCAGTCCATGTAGGACATATTGTTTAGGCCTTGTATCCTTTTGATAAGGTATTGGTGTTCCAGTTGTTGCATGTGCCTAAACATTATACCCAATAGTTGGCCTAATAAAGGCCA
This sequence comes from Protopterus annectens, assembly GCF_019279795.1. Classification (NCBI taxonomy): domain Eukaryota; kingdom Metazoa; phylum Chordata; order Ceratodontiformes; family Protopteridae; genus Protopterus; species Protopterus annectens. Next base: position 486,717,614 of record NC_056735.1, read on the forward strand.
AATAAAGGGGGTCAGTGACATCTCTTGATAGTTACAATCTCTTTGTTTCTAAGCTCCTCAATATAGAAGGACTTTTTTAAGAGAGTAGACATATGTTGGTCGAAAGTTAGGTCACTGTCCACATAAGTTCTCAAATCCCAAGCAACTGGGTCACCTATCAGGGCATATTGGCAATGTGGCAGTTCCTTGGTCGAGCCAACTTACTAAATGGTATGGTAATGCATTTTTTGGCAATTAGTTTCAATACATGATTCTGACACTAGTTATTCATCTGGGACAAACCTTCCTGAAGATGTCTAAGTAATTTGGGAATTTAATAACTGTGCCTAGCTTGCAGTCATCTGCATACTTAGTCAGCCAGAGCTCCTTGGTATATTGTCTTTTACTTCAGAGAAGTAGATGCCAAACAGGAGAGTTCCCAGCACTGAACCCTGTGAGAATCCATTAGTGATTGGTCTCTTTCTGTAACTTTCCCTATTTTGATATTCTGCATTCTGTCTGTCAGAGCTCCCAGTTTACTTAGCTTTTTTTCCTATAACCAAATGGGGGTTTGCCTCAAAAGCCTTGCCTGCTTGATGTAAGTGGTGTGTACCATTTTACCTTCCTCCATTGCTTTGGTGACCTTTTCAAACAGGTCTACCAGGTTGAGTAAGCATGAATCTAAACTGAGATGGAGCCAATGTTTGGACATTCCCAGTGCCCTTATTGATTAGTTCCATAACAAGCCTTTCCATGGATTTGCATATGAAGCTGGTTAGACTTAATGGGTCTGTAATTGCCTTGGTCTGTGAAAAGTCTTATTTTTTGCTGAGGTAATGACAGTAACTTTTCTCCATTTGCATTGTACAAAACCTGTATGGAGGCAGAGGCTGAAGAGTGTTGTTAGGGGGTAGCTAAATTGTGCTGCATGCTGTTTCAAGATACATTCAGGAGTATTGTCAGGATACAGTGACTTGGTCTTGTGTGATAGTTGGAGGCAAGTCAGTTTCATGTATATCTTGTAGGACAGATGGAGTGGAGAGGGTGGTAAAGTTTGAGCTGAATTTATCACCATAAGGTTAGTAATATCTTCAGTCTTAAAGTAAATAACATAATTCACAATAATCTCAGTGCGTTGTTGCATTGTGCTTCTGAGATTGCAAACATAACTAAGAAAAGCATTGTGATTGCCTTTGTTTTGAGTGGCTAATTTAGCCTCAAACTGTGCTTTAGTGGATTTTATTAAGCTCCTGATCTGCTTGCTTGTTTCAGTGATTATGTCTCTATAATTCTGGGAATTACTGTTCATACTTTTGGTCAAAATGTTTTATTGCAAAGCGTATTGATATTATGGTTCCACCAAGGAGATTAGTTTCTGGGGTTTGGGATTTTGGAAGGTCTGGGCTAAGTGATGTGAGTGTAAGTTTGCTGCTCGTGGACACTCGGTGACAACTTACCTTCTGACTGACTCGCTTCAGCAAAACTCTCTCTTTATGGATATTTACTCAGGTCCTTCTGGTTCCACTCCCACTTTTCCTAGAAAGTAAAAAGCAGTTATCAAGGATCACTTGCTGGTGCTGTGAGCTAAGTCTAAGCTTCATCTGACAGTAGGTTAACCAGTGGTGGCGATCCTTAGACCATTCACTTAAGTCTCCGTCTTCCAGTGATGTGGTCCTTTGGCTAATCCCCTTGGTGGAACCATCCCCTTTAGCTGTTCCAGAGTCTGATTTGGGTATGACAGAACCATCTTCCCTAGGGCTGGGAGACATCTGAGAGATTCCTCATGGGGTAACTGAGGCAAGAGACCATTAGAGCAGTCCAACAGCCCTCCTTCAAGTTGGTATTCTTCCAGAGGGATTGCTATAAGTTTAAACATTGTTTATTTCAAGAAATAATTACAGTTAAAAAAGCTAATTTTCTTACCTTAGCAAAGCATGCATTTACAGGCTATGAATCCTGGTATCCAGAAGCCATTACAGAAGGGCATCCCCTCTAAAGAAATTCCTGAGGAAACAGAGATTGATGATTTTAGTTATAACAGACACAGGGCATTTTTCCAAGATTCATAAGCCCAGCTCTCTGACTGTGAGGAAAACATTAACTCTTACCCTCTTGTAGAGAAAAATGTTTTCAATCAGACCATAGCTAGAATGAATGAGGTATTTTTGTGGGAAAAATATATGTTCTCCCTGAACTGAGGAGCTATTATGACAAATTAGTAATGGATATTCCTCATTCCAATCCCTTCCCTCCTATACTGATAGCTGTGGAGGATGTGTAAAATACTGCCTGCAATCATTCTGATATCCATCTGTCTGTACCTAAACAAAAGATACAATGCCTAAAGTTCTGCAGACTAATACATTTCATTTTTTACACCTTAGCTTAGACCCAACAACCATATCCACTGCTTTTCCTGCTAGCAATAGGTTGATCCTAAACACTAACCATTCTCCTGGTGACAAGGAAGGCAAGGTGCTAGACTACCTAGGTAACAGAATGTTTACTTCTTCTGCTTTAGCTTTCGGAATTTTCAAGTAACAGGCATAAATCTGGAAATTTGTGTTTTCTTTAAGTGACAGTTTGGGTGAATTTCCCAATACATTTCCTATTGAAGAAGGCTCTTTTTTGAATCAAACTGTTTCTACCTTGTCGCACATATCCAAACCTGCTTTGAAGAGTGTATATGACTGTGCAGATACTGTGTCTAGGGCCACTGCTACTACTACAGTGTTAAAACACAGAAAAGCAGCCAGCGATTCAAACCACCTAAAGGTCTGATGAAGTGGTGTGAGTAGCACCACGAAAGCACTTACCTACAATAAAACATTTTTTACTTCTTGGCAAATAACAGTGACTTCATTGGCTATGGTGTGAATCGCTGGCTGCTTTTCTGTGTTTTATTATATTTTGGATGTTTACTGGTGATTCATTAACACTAACTGTGACCTTGAGGAACTGTTTATACTACATTGTTAAGATGATATGCCTGGGTATGTAACCAAAAGTATGATGATAAGGTAAAGTCTGAAATTTTAGGTTCTGCTTTGGACAAGGAGGTCTTGTTTGGCTCTTCTGCTACCCAAGTTCTGAAATAATTTGATGACAGAGGGAAATTAATTCAGGGAGTTTCTAAGATTTTTCTTGTCCTCTAGTAAAAACCTTTTAGGCCTCTCTGTTTCTCCAAAAAGCCAAATTAGCAAAATAAGTCACATTCTGGAAAACAAGGAGCTAAAAAGAGATGGCCACAGGGAAATAAAAGAAATGGCCATAAAGGAATAAGAAATAGAGGTCCTTTCAAAAAAGGGACAATCCAACCTTGTAGAGTGACTATGCCAGCTCCGTCCACACTTCAGACAATATCTCCAAATGTGTCCCAGAAGCTGGTTCTCAATGTCCCCCTTTAGCAAAAGACCTGTCTTAGACTCTTGGGTGTTAAAGGTAGTGCAGAAGGGTCACAGATGGCACTGGATACAAAAACCTCCTTTTAAGGAAATTCCTCCCTACCCTCTGAACCAAACAGATTATTTTCCTCAGGTTCTTCAGTCTTTCCACACCCAAAAAGTTATAGAATCAGTGCCTGTAAAATCAAAGGGCAAAGGCTTCCATTCAAGAATATTTATTTTGCCAAATAAATAGGCCTCTTTAAGACCAGTACTGGATATTTCATTCCTAAATCTGTATGTGAAAGTACCAACATTCAAAAGGTTGACCTTGAAATTCTCTGTTCTCAAGAAGGTTCTCTGTTACTGGGGCACATTATCAGTTCTCTGCTTTATCCTTTAGATTATCTACCGTCCAAGGGTGATCAGGAATTGTCTAACTCCAGTCATAGCTCATTGCAGACTGAACGGTATTCACATATTTTATTTAGATTACTTATTTATCTTTGTATAGTCTTTATGCAGATGACAATAATCATTAAACCTGGGTTATGTCTGTTCTGACCAATCTAGGCTTCCAGATAAATGTTGCAAAATCCTCCTTGACTCTGTCTCACAAAATTATGTTTCTTGGCCGCCTTCTCAATACATTTCTTCAGAAGGCCTTTCTGACACAGCGGAAGGTGGACTTTTATCTGGAATTTTTTCTGAACTTCTCCGATCAGTCTCTTCTGTAAAAGAATTTCTCAGGATTTTAGGGGTTGTGGCTTATTTTATTCTCACAATTCCTCTAGACAGACACAGACTTCACATAGAAAGATGCAATGGTTTCTAAAAAAAATACAGAGACATAGCACTTACAGTCTCTGGATTGTCAAATTCCAGTTTTCTAAAAATGGAACCAAATTGGTGGAGACAACAAATTCAGCAGAACTGATGTCCCCCTTTCTCTCCTCAGATCCCAAACCAATCTCTCAGCACAGATGCTTCAGATTTTGCTTGTGGAGCACATTCCATGGGGGGGTAAAGGTGTACGGCCTGTGGAGTCATTCAGACAGACCAAAGCACATTAATATAATGAAGATATTGGCTGTGATCCATGCTTTTAAATCTTTTCAAAAGCTATTGTCACCAGCACCTCTACAATTACACAAGATACTACAGTCATGTGGTACATAAGCAAGGAAGTACAAGGTCGTACCCCCCCCCCCCCCCATGCAGCCTGATTATGATGGCTTGGTAGCAAGGTATCCAGCTTTCCTTAATCAACTAAATATCTTACATTCCTTCAGAGCAAAGCATAGTGGCAGACAAGCTGAGCAGGACCAGGATCAACCTTCACAAATCGAAATTGAATGAGCAGGTCTCCCAGGAAATGATCCAGCTGTGGGTAATAGATCTGCTTGCCTCCTTTCAAAACAGACAAACAAAATTCTGCACCAGGACTCTTTGCAAACAAGCCAAAAAAACAGATGCATATTGTTCCTTTATGCCTTTCTTCCCTTTCCACTGATATCCAGGTAATTGTGAAGATTCAGAAGAACTCCTCAGAAATCATTGTGTTGACTTCCTTTTAGCCTAAGCAACATTGGTTCTCCCTTCTTATGGAATTGGCCAAGGACAATTACCACAAGCTTCCACATAGATTGGATCTACTCATACAAAACAGGGGGAGTTTGATACAACCCAGTCTCAGTCAACTTCACCTGACTTCCTGGATTCAGTTCTAGTACCTTTTAGGCACTTATTTCATGATTTCCCTCCTTGGAACTAGCCAATCAGTAGTCAGAGTGAAGGTGTGTGAGGAACCAGTGCTTTGCTGTTTCCCATGCAGGGAAACAACCCATATAACAACCCATATAGCCTAAAGGCTACAGTATCAGTGAGGAATTTGAACATATAATGTTATGGGTAAGTGCAACGTAACATAATTGCTTGTCTGCCCATGGATCCTCATCTTTATTGACTGTTTGTAGTAAAACAGTTTCTGAAAGGTGTTTTTTACTACATTTTTACACCTGACATTTCTTCACAAACACATAGCTCCTCATTGGGATCTTAGTTTTGTGCTGGAGAAGTTGACTATATATCATGCCTATCAGCCTTATGTCCCCTTCCTTTTTAAATTTTCCAAGTCTTTTTGGGTTTCTAATACCATGACTGGAATTGACCCCATTCCTAAGTCAAAGTAAGATTAAAGTTCATGAAATTAGTATTGTTTCAATCTTTGATGTTTGCCAGGAGTGCTCTTTGCATCACCTGCAATGTGGCCAGCAATAACTACTTCTGCAATTTGTACGGAGTTACATGTATCGGTAACACATCTAAGGACATCTATAAATTCTTTTCTATAAGACCTGTTGCTCCTAATACTGGAACTGTCTAGGTATTCTTCTTCCACATTGCCCTCATTTCTGCCTGCAAATCCTGGTATTTTATGACTTTGTCTCTCTCTCTCTCTCTCTCTCTGTACATAAGACATTGTAGTCAATGGATATAGCAATTTCAATGATCAATGCTACTTTTGGCTTCTTTTCATGGACTATTATATCTGCTTTTCTCAGATATATTTTTTTAACTGTTGGTAATGGATGATCCCATGTGATGCAAACTTCATCATTTTCTATGATGCTTTGTGGCTCATGTTTCCAGTGTTTTTCAGCTACCTCAATATATAATCCCCCGGATTCAGCAAGCTATGTATGGCATGCAGGAACAGTGCAGGAGCTGCTGGAGGCAATATGGCTGGTGTGTGATCCAGGAATAAGCTCCAGGGACATGCACGAGCGCTCCTGCACTATTCCCTGCACAGACACCACACCTGTATGCAAATTACCCCATTTGCAGGTGAAAACCATGCAAATGAGGTGAATTTGCAATCCAGGAAGCTGGCAGCTGGCCGTGCAGGACTAGTGTGGTCTGCAGAAATGTACTTGGTTAGTAACCAAGTACATTTCTGCAAACTATAAAACAGAGCCATGACAGCTCCAAATAAAGGGTGTATATTATGTTGAAAGCATGCCTATGGCCAAATATATGGCCAGTGGCATGGAAAACAGTTGCCAAAATAAAAAAAAATAACTCTTATTTTATTTTAGCCGATTATGGGTGTTTAAGCATAGGGTAGTATCACACAAACGGGATTGGGCCGAAAAAAAAAAAAAAAAAAACTGAAATAAGCATTGTATCCAAAATCACTATTTTGCCATTATACTGAATGGCAAGCAGAAGACGACATGGCCAGTGAATAGTGGTTGCTAAGGGGGAAGGCTGTGTGTGGGACTTGTAAGAATGCATTAGCAGGCAGTCCTATGCAAATGAGGGGAATGATACTGAATCCCAGATTTTCCCTCATGGCTAGCCTGCACCCAACCGTGTCAGTGCAGGAAGAGCATGGTGCAAGCCTAAGAGCAAGCTGATATCATAGAGAGGTCAGGCATACTGTAAGCCTATTGGAGCCCTGTGGCTCGGGTTTGCCCTGAGTTTAGCAGAGCTAAGCAAGGGTGTGTGTCTGAGGCTGCCTAGCATTCTTTACATTGCCTAAGTGGGTGTGCGTGCCATGCACCGGGCTTTAAAGGAAAAAAAAGTAAACCAGGAAATAGCAGCTCTGTGCACATATGAGCACTGTGTTTGCGTGATGTGCTCCTGGGCTTAAACAGGAAGGTAATGGGAAGGGAAAACAGCAGTAGGAAGGTAATCAAGGAGAACTAACATAGCTGGCAGGTGAAATGTATGAGAATCAGCCAATTACACAGGCAGCAGATCAGCCCAGCCCAGCACACCACTATAAACTATGCAAACACCTTTCCCTCTGGTATTTCCCACATACTCTACACCACCAGTGTACACAAGCGGAGAAATTTTACCATACAAAAGCAACAAAATGATAGGGGCTGCAGCAGCTATCATAAATCAACATGTGGAAGAGGCTCAGGGTGGTGAGGATGAGAATGCTGTCGACCAACCCACAGTGAGGAGATGGAGAAGAGTGTACAGACCCAGGGTAACCTACAAGGGGCTACATGTGCTGGAGATAGTGGAGTGCTATAAGGTGGATAGGGACCTCCTACAGCAAATTGTTGAGCTGTGCCAGCCACACTTCACACACAGAACTAACAGAGGGGAATGCATCCCAGTGGATACCACTGTATGTGTAGGCCTAAGAATACTAGCCACAGGTACCTTCCAAAGGCCAACTGGGGATATCATGGGGATCTCACAGGCATCAGCATCCAGGGTACTCCATCAGTTCCTGGATGCCATGTCAGCACATGCCATTGAGCATGTATATTTCCACAACACCCGTGAGGCATTGGCCAGCAATATGCATCTCTTCCACCAAATAGCAGAATAACCTGAGGTAGTGGGTGCTATAGACTGCACACACATACACATCAAAGCACCACCCGGTGAGTGGGGTAGGGTCTACATCAACTGCAAGGGCTTCCCCTCCAACTGCCAGCTTGTGTGCGATGCCCAGGGCATTATAATGAATATGTGTGCTGGCTGCCCCGGAAGCTATCACGACTGTCACATCTGGCATCTGACACAGCTGTACCAGAGATTTGCCAATGGGGACATCCATTACGGTCACCTAGTGGGGGATGCTGGTTACACACTGGAGCCATGGCTGATGAACCCTTCAGAAATGCACACACACCCTAACAAGAACTCCATAATGAGGCACACGCACAGAGCAGAATCATAATAGAGCATGTGTTTGGGATGCTCAAGTCACTGTTCCGGTGCCTGGACACATTCGGTGGAGCCTTGCAGTACTCACCAGCTACACGTACCCAAATTGTTATGCTACACAATATGATCCCGTGGAAACAGCTGCAGTAGGAACAGCATGGGGAAGGGCTACACAGACCCCCACCATTGCCAAGGCCTGCACAGGCAGAGTAACTTGGAGGAGGAACAACCTGAGCCTGCCCAGGTGGGCAGAAGGAGGCATGCCCAGTATGTCCAGGCCTTGGCAAAGAGGCAACGCATAGCACATACACTGACATGGTAGGGACCCAGGGAATGACACCTCTCTCTGACTCACACATACAGTAAAAGGGATGCCAAACATGACACTACCTGTGCTTAACCATGTAAAAGGAGTGTACTATGTGCATTTGACATTGTCAGCCCTCCAGCACCATCCTCAATAGTGGCACAGCCACAAGGTAAGTCACTCTTCCTACCAATTGCCAAATGGAGTAGTATGTGTTGTTACTTGTATTTATGGTATGGATATGAGCATGCAAGGGAATCGGGTGGCTGAATGGGATGCCAGCAGATAGTAGACACCTATAGTGGCAGCATGAGATCTATAACAAATACTGGTGTCACCATAGTCGCCAGTATTAGACAAGGTGACAAAACACACTGCAGAAAATGTGCTGGGCCACATATGTGTCCATAGGACACACACATGCCAGTCAGGGAGGCTCACATACCCAACAACAGTCTCAGCCAGCAGGACAGGCATAGACAAACACAAACAAAGGCTGTGCTAATGCCTCTGATTGATGGCTATGGAGAAGATTCTCCCCCAGACATACACAGACAGACTACAACAGGTCAGGCAGTGGAATGTTAGTTCTGAAGGGGAAGAAGTCAGCAACTGAAATGTAGGTCAATCAAACCTAAGACCTGTATTACACTGATATGCCTCTAGTCAGCAAGATATGTTAGAATAAAGAATGAAATGGAGTACCTGAAATACCAGTAGTAAATGTGTACAAGTGTCAGATGTGCCACCCCAATCCTATGTAGAAATGTAGTAACAGTCAGGTGTGCCCCCCAATCCTATGTAGAAATGTAGTAACAGTCAGGTGTGCCCCCCAATCTTATGTGGAAATGTAGTAACAGTCAGGTGTGCCCTCCCAATCCCATGTAGAAATGTAGTAACAGTCAGGTGTTCCCCTCCAATCCTATGTAGAAATGTAGTAACAGTCAGGTGTGCCCCCCCACCCAATCCTATGTAGAAATGTAACATGTATGTGTAGGTATAATAACAGTGGAGCACAGATTACCTGAGCTGGCCAAGGTAGCAGGACAGATTGCCGCATGTGTACAATATGCAGGTCTGTGTGTGTTAGGTTGGTGTGTGTCGTATATTGTGTGAGATTGGTCAGTATGTATGCATGGTGAGGTTTGTCCTGGTGGTTATTGCGCAGTACTGCTGATGACAGGGCCAAGTTCTCACAACTGCAGTGCCAAACACAATAATTCCCAACAAAACACATTCCAGCAGTAAGCCATAGTAAATTTTTGGAAGTAATATGTGTCACCATCTAAAATATGGACATGGCATGAATGTCGACCCAGACATACAATCAGTACACGGGGGAAGTACCCCAGACAGACAGTGTATAATATGTAACTGTCAAATGGACACACCCTTGGAATTGTACATACACATTTGCAGCACATTATTTGGGCTTGTAGTAGGGAATACCGATGTTGTCTGGCCAAACACTGACAGACCACAAAGGTCATAGGAATGAAGAAAAAGCTGATGTCCCTGCACAAGTCAGCATAAGTGGAATGCCCCATGCATATCTGTGAGTCGGATGCAAGTAGTGTTCATAGCACACATGTACCGAGCTTACTCCACCACCACCCACAGGTACCTCTCCGGTCTTATCCCTGCTGTTGGGAATGGGTATAATATGACCCCCACCTCTGTATGGCAATAGCGGAAAAATGCAGCATCCAGAACAGGTGTCCCATGCAGGTGTGTCCCTAGCTGTAAGCAGCACCCTGCCAGCATCCACACCACTGGATCAATAATGACAGAAAGTACTGGCATGTACACCTTGCACACCTACCCTGTCACCCCAGGAGAATATGGGTATATATTAGAAGACCAAAGACGCATTCTTTTGAATGCGTCTTGGTCGAACTTAAAAGGCTGAAAACACAAAATATCAAAATGGCTGTTAAGCGAATTCTTTCCCTGGGAAAGAATTTGATTGGCCGCGTTGGTACTTTGCCATTTTCGGCACTGTAGTGCGGTGTCGCAGTTGGTATATTTAAGTAGGGGGGTGTGGGGGGTGCAGCCCCCCACTTAATTAAATGTTTGAAATTGATTTTTATTATTTCTTTTTTGTTGGACCAGCAATTTTTTTCCCTTGGAAAAAAATCACTGTTCTGACACTTCAACATTGTAAACTTTTACTTACATAGGGTTGATCAATCACTGTTCACTTTTTTAAGCGTTCAATGATTTAATATAGACACAGGGAATATAGTTTTTTGCAGTCTAGACTGTAGGAGTGACAGAATGCAACAGCCTGCTACAGCTGGCCTGCATCACTACCAAATGGCCTACAGTCCTCTGCCAAAGGCCTGTGTCTCACCCGTACTGCCAATGTGTGTTATGTCATGGACTGCCAAATAAAAACATAACACAGTCCACAGAACCCAAATGCAAGGCCATGTGGACAAATCACATGTCCTTCTGCATGAACTGTGGACCAACACCAAATTACTACTGGGATGAGATGATAACTATAGGGAACATATCAGATAATGTTTGCATAATGTATAGAAGAGGATAGAATAATGGGGGGTGGGATCATGAGCAGCATGGAGTGTGTGAAGTCCGAATCTCAGCCGTGTGCACATACGATCCCTGGCTGCAAACACAAGAATGGGTGGCTACAAACCTGCTCGTAAACTACAATGTGAAGGGGTAATGTCCAGAATTATGATCCCTGTGTGAATCTATACAGCTGTGAGGTATGGCCACAGCAGGATATGGCCATACTGTCACGTGGATGGATGTACAAGCATGGGATCCTCTGCCACCACTGTACCAAGGTGCTGAACCATTTACACAGACCCAACAGCAAGTGTCTTCAGTTTCCCCACCAGAATGGCATGATTGTGCAAGAATATGTAGGCTGCTGACCACAATAATGGACACAGCTGCATTCACCATGTGTTCCCCAGGACATCACTGCAAGCAAATATGTATACCTGACAGTACTTTACATAAAACATCACAGTGTAAAACAGTACATATGTCTGAATATCTCTGCTAACACCAGGACCATGTAGCAAAAGCAGCACAGACACAATTACCTACCATAACCCACTATCCTTTCCCCATTTTGACCCCATATTGTCAACCGATCTACAAATATCCTGCAGAAACAGTTTGCTAGCTGTAGGTGTATAACACAAAATTCTGCACTGGAGTACAATCTACCTGGAATGGATTCACACATTCAATACAGAAGGTCATACTGGGCATGCTCCAACACTTAGAGGAATGAAGGCCATGTCAGACAACAAAATACTGAAAGGTCATACTGGGCATGCTCACACACTTCAGAAATGAAGCCCATGTCTGGCACCAACAGTGAACCATACATATCTGACAGTCGCAGATGTTAGTGCATACACTCCTCAGTACACATCAGTCATGCTTTGCACACACATTGGATAGGAATACACACATATATCCAAGGACAACACACTATAATAGACCAAAAATACACATACATAGATGTGTGTAAGAGAGTGACAGTGACAAAGAGCCTCCCATCAGGAGGCCTGTCCTAGCCAGCACACATCCAATTGACTAAAACCACATGATGTGCAAATGTCACTCACCATAGACATTTGCCTGTGGTATCCCTTAGCACTATAGTGTCTGTGGTGCTTGTGCTAACTGAGTAACATGACTGTGCAAGTCAGTAGTTATCTAGCAGTTGTATATACACATACCTGTGGAATATAAACCAGTGTGTGCCTGAGTGTTGTGTGTCTGCCTCTAGATGAATGGGTTATGGCCCATGCACACACACTGCACTCACCATTGCCCTACTATGCCAAGTATGCAGATGTCCAAAATAGTGTGAATGCTGTGTGCCAAAGGATTCCACCAAGTAGATATACGGAAAAGTTTATTAACGCCACAAACACATTAACGCACTTCTATAACAAAATAAAGATTGCGTTTTCGTCTCAACAAGTGGGACTTCATCAGATAACAACAGTTTATACATTTTTTATTTAAATACCATAATTAAAATACAATTAAGTCCTGTTGCCAATGAGAAAGCGTATTAAAAATTCAAACTACCAAATCAACTTGGTTCTATCTATCTTAATATTCATGATTCTAATAAATAATTCCCATATTAAAAACAACCTATTTAAATACATAAAAACAATAAATAAGTGAATGATAAAATTCATTGTTAAAATTAATCAAGTTAATTTGTTCAATGGACTTGTGAAAGCATATTATAAGGGTACAGCATTTTAAATATAATCGCATTTTGTATATAACAACTTTGTAGCTAGCAGCATTAATATTTATCTTGTTCTATGAAGATTATAAATACACATTGTAGGGATATAGCAGCATATTAAATATAATAACCTTTTGTGTATAGCAGCTTTGTAACTAGCAGCTTAATAATTGTAACTACATACTGAACCTGGCTTAAATAAAGTGCAAAAGTGCCATCCAGTTTGTCTTACTCAATGAACTTGTAAATGCATATTATAGGGATACTACAACATATTAAATATGACAACTTTTTGCATATAGCAGCTTTATAACTAGCAGCTTAATAATTGTGACCTTATTCTAAGCCTAACATAAATAAAATACAACAGTGCCATCCACTTTAACTACTCATAAAATTGTAAATACTTATTAGCAATGTTAGCAAACTTGTAAGTATGACAGCATTTTGCTTATAGCAGCTTTATAACTAGTAGTTTATTAGTTGTATTTATAGACTACCTAACTTAAATAAAGTGCAATAGTGCCATCTAGTGTAGAAACATATATTGCATTAAATCTTGTTAGATTTTAATCTTAAAATTGACCCTATAGATAAATGTTCATTTAATCCTGGACTCCTGCTTGCGTCCAGGTTAATCTGCCACCATAATTCCTTACTTTCGAGTATGTCCTCCCCTAATGTCTATCTGTATGTGTTCTAAAACAAAAAATAGGAATGATGCTTCTTGACAAATTTTAGTGTGCTTAAATAATGCATTAGTTTCTCTTTCTTTTGAGATATCATATGCGTGTTCATACACTCTCTTTTTTAGAGTTCTCTCAGTTTTTCCAATGTAAAAAGATTGGCATTTCTGACATACCACTAAATAAACAACTCTTTGTGTTTCACAATTGTAATAGTTGTTACTAGTTCTCATTCTCTTTCTACATTCTAAAAATACTTCTCCTTTATTCATTATGTATGCACATTGTGAGCATCTCCCACATTTGAATGTACCTACTCGTCGATTAGGTTCTGTTCTATTACTGGTCCCTGTTCTTTCTATCATGTTACGGAAGTTTGGGGAATTTCTGAATACAATTTTGGGTACTATATTCCTTATCTCTTCCATGTCAGTGAAAGCTGAAAATTTCTCCCATTCCTTATGTAAAATTCCCCTCATATTTTTGTCAATGGAATTGTACTCAACTATTAAACTTTTTTGAAAAGTTTCCCTATTCCTTGAACTTCCTTCACATTCTTTCTCCATCCTGATAATCTCTACTACCACTTTTATAGGGTGAAACCTCCCTGGTCTACCTCTTTCTACTTCATATCTAATGTCTTTGGTAAAATCTATAGGGTAACCTCTTTCTAAAAACATATTCTCCAGTTTGTTACATTCAATAATAAAATCTTTGTCTCTGCTAGTCATTCTTGATCCCCTTACAAACTGTCCTTTTACAATATTTTTCTTGCAATGTAAGGGGTGTGCGTTATTAAAATGCAAAAAAGAATTCACATATGTCTCTTTCCTATGTACTCTTGTTTCAAAGTTGTGTTCAGATTTGTAAACCTCTACATCCAAGTAATTTAAAACTTCCCTATTCATAACATATGTAAATTTCAAGAAACTAGTGGTGGTACTAATATATTCCATGAATTCCGTAAACATATTTTCACCCCCTACCCAAAAAATCACTATATCATCCAAGAACCTATGATATAGTGCCCAATATTCTTTAAACTTGGAATTTATAATGAATTTTTCCTCCCATTTTGATAATACAATGTTAGCGTATGTGGGTGCACACGCTGCTCCCATGGACACTCCTGATTTTTGTTGATAATATTCCCCATTAAAAATCAAGAAATTGTTTTTCAATACAGTGTCCATAAAAATAACTGTCGCCGTTTTTTCCTCATGTGTCATCTCTCTATCTGTGAATATGCTCTCTTCAAACATTTCCATCCCTTCTTTGTGAGGGATGCAAGAAAACAAATCAATAATATCTATGGTGATGAAAATTATGTCTTCTTTACAAACTTGAGGTGTTAATTCTCTAAGGAAATCCCAGGAGTCTTTCAATATAACCTTAATGTTTACCCAAATATGTTTTGCCATTGTATCCACGTATTTGGCTAAAGGAACAGTCATTGCCCCTTCCGCTGATACTATGGGTCTAAGGGGGGGGGTCTTCCTGGTTCTTATGAATCTTGGGTATGCCAAACATTGTGGCTACCCTTGGTTTCTTCACTTGCAAATATTTGGCTGTTCTGATGTTAATAACTTTTTCTATCATCAAATCTTGAATTAATAAGTCTATTTTTCTATGTGCCATCTCTACCTCATTTTTAGAAACAACACTATATTTATTGTCATCATTCAAAATAGTGCTAATTTTTGCCTCATACAATATTCTATCCATTATAACAACCCCCCCCCTTATCTGGTTTCATAATTCTTACTGTCTTATTCTTAGTAAGTTCTTTTAACACCTCTTTTTCTTCTATATCCATATTCTGTTGGTATCTTATTTTATTCTTTTTATCAATCTTTCTTATTTCATTTTCCATTACCATTTCAAAATTCTTGATTTGTGGAAGTAAGGGGGGATTGTATGTCGATTTCCTAACCAAGTCTGTTTTCCCCATAAATTCTTTGTTAAACCCTGCTCTGGACGCAAGTATAGTTAGATTGATTTTCCTAACAAATAATTTTATGTCCATTATAGTACTAGTAATGTCTCCTTTCTTGACTGGAATATATTTTAGTCCTTTACTCAGTAGTTTAAAATGCTCTTTAGTGAGAATCATGTTACTAAAGTTATAAATGGAAAATCCTTGGAAACTATTTTTAGCATTATCCTGGAAAATAGTATCATTAGCACTCTGTTCAAAAACTAAATTGTCATTTTCAGTAATATAACTAGTGGGAAAGGGGGTATCTACTACAAGAATCTCCCTCTTCCCCTTCTCCCCCCCCGTATCTGAAAATTTCCTCTTCTAACTTGTAATTTTTCTTGCTCTAATTCCCTTTCAATTAAAGGTGGAAATTCTACATCATACCAAGATTCCTCTTGTCTATCCACTGTATTTTTCCCTTTATCATCTCTTTGGTTAATATACAAATTTTTATTGTTCATATTATTATTATAAAAAACAGGTTTAGGGTAGCAAGTTTCATTGGCATATTCTTGAATATCCCTACTCAATTTATTCATTTTGCGCTGTATCACATCTTCACATTTGCTGTCTATATCCCTTATTTTTAAATATTTCTCTCTTTCTTCCTGTATGCTAAAAATCAAATCATTTTTGATACATATGTCCAACTCTTCTATTTCTTTATATAAAACATTCTGCTTTCTTTCATTCTCGTCAGTAATGAGTTGAACTATCTCAAGTCCACATTTATTAAAAACTTTAACCAAGCTTTCATGAAAGATAGTACCAATTTGCACATTATTAGGGTATTTGCATACCCGCAGTCCCTTTGGGACTCTTTCTTTAACTAAACATTCTTGTAAATAAGCGTTCTCAATAACACAAATTCTATATTGTAACATGAGTTTTTGTAATTTCTCAATTTTCACAATATATGTGTCCCCATTTGTAAACCGCTTGTGATTATTACCATCAGTTTTAAAACTGAAATCTTTTCTTAACCACTCAGTAGTGGTTGTGGAATTAATGTTCACAGTACCTTTTGGCGCTGTTGTAATTTTAGGTCTAGCCCCTTTGTCCATGGAAGTCGCTCCTCTGAAACTATTTACACCTCCTTCATCTCCGAAAATACTAGGTGTTCTTAAAGGATTAAAATCCGTTCCTTGTATCCTTTCTGAGTCGCCGGCATCCTCCTGTTCGCCAATAAGCTCCCTCTTCCTTTTATGCTGTTGATTTTGAGACCCTTCGGTTTCGTGTGAATTAACGTTGACATTCGTCTTAGATGAAAGAAGGTTGTTGCACAAAGGAGTCAATAGATTTACCAATTCAGTGAGCTGCCCAATCAGCTTTCTGGTCTGTCCTAGTTCCTCTTGCCCTTCCGTATTCATTCTAGTTCCGAAAATGGAAACAACCTGGTGTACCTCCACGGCAATCGCCTTACACACAACCAGTAACAATCAAAGCGTAAGCATCCAGATACAAACACCAATAATCCAAAATAGTGTGAATGCTGTGTGCCAAAGGATTCCACCAAGTAGATATACGGAAAAGTTTATTAACGCCACAAACACATTAACGCACTTCTATAACAAAATAAAGATCCCATTTTCGTCTCAGTATCAGTATACTGATGTCTTCACCTTGAAATACACCTTTGGGGAAGTAGTAGTCCAGTAATCTCTGTGGTGCATCCTATAACTGTGTAATGCTGTAGCGTGATGTACTAATTAGGTAGGAGTTCTAATCCCAGACATGGCAAGTGTGGATGTTTTTGTGTGTATTTGTCTGTGTAGGGAGCAATGCTTTTGAGGCCATTCACAGTCACGTCAACCTCCATTGTCCTGCTTTGGCAAGCCTGCTGGTGTCATTCAGTTTGAAATAAACCTTTGGGAAAATGGCAGCCCATTAATCTCCGTGACACGTCCTATAACTGCATAATGCTATAGTGTGATAAACTAATTAGGTAGGAGTTCTGTTTCCAGACATGGCAAGTGTGGATGTTTGTGTAGGGAGCAATGCTTTTGAGGCCATTCACAGTCACTACAACCTCCATTGCCCTGCTTTGGCAAGCCTGCTGATGTCATTCAGTTTGAAATATACCTTTGGGGAAGGAGTAGCCCAGTAATCTCCGTGGCACATCCTATAACTGTGTAATGCTGTAGTGTAATAAACTAGTTAGGTAGGAGTTCTAGTCCCAGACATGGCAACTGTGTGTGTTTGTTTGTCTGTGTTGGAAGCAATGCTTTTAAGACCATTCACAGTCACTGCAACCTCCCTTGCCCTTCATTGGCAAGCCTGCTGATGTCATTCAGTTTGAAATATACCTTTGGGGAAGGAGTAACTCAGTAATCTCAGCGGCACATCCTATAATGGTGTAATGTGATATACAAGTTATGTAGCAGTGCTATTCCCAGACATGGCAACTGTGAAACTCTTTGTGTGTATGTGTGTGTGTAGGAATCAATGTTTTTTGGCCATTCACAGTCACTACACACACCTAAAATGGAGAACATTAATAACTGTGCAGTAACAGAGACCTGATCCAAGCCTCCAAAGAGCACCCCTGCAATACCAGGTACAGCTCTCACCACACCTGTTGGCCACCAAACCAGGAACAAAACAATAAAGGTGGAGGAGTGTCCACACTCACCAAAGATAGTCACACCACCAGGCTACACGCCCAACAGAATGTGCCTGAAATACCCCCGGTCCAACTAACAGTACGTTAGACTGCATTCCAAATTGTATTGCTTGCTACAGATCCCTCACCATGCCCCATGATACCCACTACAGCTTTTGAAACATACTGTGAAATAGTATGATACAAGCAAACACCCTAATACTGGGTGCCTTACACTACCCTGCCATTAACTCGGAAAACTACTTGTGCACCAACACGTGTGCCCACCGGGTCTTTGAAGTCATAATTTCCAATGCCCTGGATCAAGTAACCCATAGTCACATCAGGACCTCAAATATCCTAGACCTGGTTATTACCAACATGGGAAATCAATGCTCCACACCTATGGGCACCCCATCGATGGTCAGGTCGGGCTATGAGCTAATCACCCTTAACATCGACATCCTTCCCCCACACTCCAGTAAGGTAACCTCCGTAGCACACATCTCCAAAGCCAATGTCATGCTATACATCACATGTGACTAACGTCATGACACCCATGCAGATGAGAACTGAAAGAATGACTGCTGAATCATACATGAAGGCACTGTATGAGCACATCCACTCATGCATGAATTGTACCATCCAATATTGAACCAAAATACTCCCCACCAAGAAAAGGAAGCCAATGTGGTGGCCCCCTGCCATAAACATACTGTACAACAAAAGGAGGAAACTGTTGCAAAAATGGGGGAATTTCCAGGATGCAAAATACTACCTTACCAGATACAGTAAGAGGCAGAGATCCCTCATAACATCCACCAAAGCTAGTTATGAACATAATATAGCCAAATATGCCAAAGACAACTGCAAGCCGTTCCATAGCTGTGAGGAATCTAAATGGCAATGCTGAAAACTGCTGTGAGCTACAACAGGATGGTATTAAATATACTGCTCCCAGGGATATTGTCAATATCCTGGCAGATCAATTCAGTGCCAACTGCACCCCCCTCCCAACCCTCAAAGGACCCATCTCAACACAGATAGATTGCCATATTCCGATAATAATGGCCACATAGGTAAAAGCCACACTCTACAGAGCTATGACAACAGCAGCCATGGGACCAGCCAACATCCCAGGCTGTGCTACATTAGCTACATACTGAACTGGCACCTCACCTACATGCCATGTCTAATCATAGACACACCTCAGGCTTTGTGCCCACTGTGTGGCGCATCGCTACAGTTATCCCCATCCACAAAGGGTGATCCACCTTGGATCCTGGGAACTACAGCCCCAGCAGTATGACATGCCTGATGTGCAAGGTCATAGAATGTATTATCATGGAAATTAAAACAAAGGCATTAGCAACTTGCAAACACTGGACCCTAACCAGGTTGGGTTTGTGAAGGGACGATCATGTCACCTCAACCTAAATGACCACTGTGAATCCATCAACAAAGCTGTGGACGAGGGTAAGGTGGTTCACACAGCCTATCTGGACCTCACCTAGCCCTTTGACACCATTCCCCCAGTCTGAAATCATAGATGAATGTATCAAGCTGGCCATTAATACCTATGCCACTTGATGGGCTGCCAACTGCTGTACTGACAGAACCCACACTGTAAATGTAGGTGACACCAACCCGAGCCCCAGAAGGGTGACAGTTGGAGTACCTTAGGGTTCAGTCCTGGCACCACCCTTGTTTGGCATCTAGTGCTCTGAAGTACAGTCCAACAGTAAGGGGCACCAGCAAACAAAGGCCACAGATGACTGCACACTGGGAGCCAATATTGAATCCCCACATGATGTGGATATTCTACAGAAAGGCCTTACAGAAAGACATGCTTGGTGCCTGAGCCATGGCCTCAAGATCAATGCCAAGAAATATATAGTTATCCCCATTGGGAGGGGACATGTACCTGTGAAGTACCACATAGGTGGCAGTACACTAAACACCTAAAGTGTGATAACAGACTTAGGGACATATGTGGACACTGGTCTCACCTTTGATAACCACATTGCCACAACAGTCAGGAAACCCACCTATGTGGCACACCTCCCACTAAGGGCTTTACATCCAGGAAAAGGAGGCCTTTGTTCCACTTTAGTCATCTCTCAGAACATACAGTACAGACTACAATGGCCTGTTACATATGTACCTCACAAGACATCTGCAACAAGTAGAGAGGCTGCAGACATACCTCACAAAATGAGCATAGGCCTAAACCAGATGCCCTATGCTGACAGTCTGAAAATCATCTGTCACATATTGTGGTCTCAGAGTCAATTTCTGCTTAACATACCATGCCATGTCAAACCCACAGCTGTTGGACATACTACAGTTAGAGAATTCCAAACCCTTACAGCCACATGCTCCAAGGATCCAAATCCTGTCATCACAATGAACAATACATGCAGGAGGGATGTGTTCCTGACCCAGAGGCTCCCCAGACTCTGGAATAGACTGCCCATACATGTCAAGCAGAGTGCTTCTTTGGCCCTCTTCAAAAGGAACCTGGACGATTGGATGGGAGATAGGAATTCTTTCCCGGGGATCATGTCAGCTGTCCTGCTAGACAGGGGTGCAGGGAAGTAAATATTGTGGGAAGTCATAGCTAGGGAATTGTCATGTCTAGGCATGTATAGGCCCTAGGGCCGATAGCCTAGTATCAACGTATGTCCCTATGAACATATGAACTACACTGTCCATTGCCCAACCTTGGCAAGGTTGCTGATGTCATTTACTTTGAAATACACCTTTGGGGAAGAAGCAGCCCAGTAATCTCCATGACACATCCTATAACTGTGTAATGTAGTGTGATATATTAGTTAGGTAGGAATTCTATTCCCCAACATGACAAGTGTGTGTGTTTGTTTGTCTGTATAGGGAACAATGCTTTTGAGACCATTCACAGTCACTACAACCTCTATTGTCCTTCTTTGGCAAGTCTGCTGATGTCATTCACTTTGAAATGCACCTTTGGGGAAGACGTAGCCCAGTAATCTCCGCTGTGCAACCTATAACTGTGTAATGCTATAGTGTGATATACTAGTTAGGTAGGAGTTATATTTCCAGACATGGCAAGTGTGGATGTGTGTTTGTGTAGGGAGCAATGCTTTTGAGGCCATTCACAGTCACTACAACTTCCATTGCCCTTCATTGGCAAGTCTGCTGATGTCATTCACTTTGAAATACACTTTTGGGGAAAGAGTACCCCAGTAATCTCTGTGGCGTGTGCTATAACTGCGTAATGCTGTAGTGTCATGTACTTGCTGGGTAGGAATGCCAATCCCAGACATGGCAATTTTAAGACTTGGTGTGTGTGTGTGTGTGTGTGTGTGTGTGTGTGTGTGTGTGTGTGTGTGTGTGCATGTTTGTCATTCATATCCTGTGTAGAGGTGGCTGTGAGTGTGTAACAACTGGACTCATTGTGGAGTGGATTGTGCATTTTTCTTATATGGTGGGCCTATTATATGTCACAATGTCCACCTTACAATAATAACAGATGTCAAACAGCAGAGAGGCTGGGGTAGACAATTCATACCCCCACATGTGATATCAAGGCCTGGTGAACAATTTAGGCAACCCTTGTATACCCAGAGAACACTCTCAACCCATGTCTCATACACAAACACACTTGGCTAGGCAACAACCACTATGTTGCTAGTTCCCTGCATATTTCCCACAGATAGTAACCATGGTGTGGTTGTAGTGGACTACAGAGAGCATGGCACTCTGTCCCATCCCTACAATAGGCACATAATTGCATACAGTGCTCTTGTACTGTGTTCCCCACTGGACGCCTGCAACAACTGTAGTGGCAGCAAATGTAACCCTCAAAGGACATACCATGCCTTATACATATGCCCTGTATGGACAGATGCAACTGACACCAGGGAATACCTGTATCATGCTGACAATGCAGGTGCAGGGTCAACCTGGTGTACATTGTCAGTTCTCACCACATGAGGCCAGGAATGGCACATCTGATGATAGCAATCTGTCTACACAACATGTCCCAGACACTCCAGGTACACTTCCACATGTCACAGATAATGCATGTGGGACGTGTGCACATCCAAGACACCGTCCATGTCATGGACTATAGAACACATGCATGGTAAGCATTGCACAACACTGGCCACCCACAATAGTAACCCAGATGACTGGATGGTGAATACAATACCCACTTGTGTGGGCCAATCCAAATACTACACCCCTGAGCCACACTGCAGACCATTTTCATGTGGCCTTATGCCACGGTATACCCTTTACCTAGCCTTGTACAGCCTTCTGGCACAGTCAACCACTACACACCTGTGAAGCAATGCACCCATGCATGTCAGTAATGGCAACCTGTGTCTGTGTGTGTGTGGAGTATAATGATTTGGACACCATTCACACTCACTACACCTCTCATTGGCCTACTGAAGCATGCCTTCTGATGTTAGATACCTTGACATACCCTTTACCCATATATCATCCTGATAACCTTTGTGGTGCATGTGATACCTGTGTATTACTGTGTTTTGGTAAACTAGCTAGTTAGGAAGTCTAATCCTGACCCTGCTAACTGTGATAATGTGTGTGAGTTCCTGAGAGACTATGGCTGTGTCGACCTTGACACCTGTTTATGTGGACAGGCACGTGTACTACACCTAACTTATCCCTCCTTTATCACTGTTAGAGATGTCACTCACCATCGAATATACCTTTGGACAGCTCCCCAGCATGTAAGCTCTGTGATGCATCCAGTAATTGCATAGTCATGTGATAGCAATACATAGTCAGGCAGGGGTTTGAAACCCTGTACTAGTAAGTGTGTGACACAAGCATGCTTAGGTTTTACTGTCCCACCCCCTCCCTGTCTTACTTTGTCTCTGTCTGTCTCTCTCACTCCCTCTCAGGTGGATGTGAAGAAGTACACCTGCTTTGCTTAGGCAGCAGCTTGTGTTTTGTAAGTCATGCTCATGATCAGCTGATGGCCTCTGCATGAATTGCAGTCCCCCACTAGCTGATTGCAGGTGGAATAGCTGTGGTAACATTCCCATAGCCAGTTTGCATGGAAACACACTCCTATAACTAGGAACATCATGTGGGTGTTGGCCCTTTTCATTCAGTGTGAGCAGGACCTCATGTTGGTGTTTGGCAAACAGTATCACAGATGGTAGTGGGATATACCTCTAACAACATACACTGTGGAGACAGGCCAACAAACAGGAGGGGGATGTTCCAGACATGACTACAGAATGTGAGTGTTGCTCTTCTGCATTTGGAGTAATGTTGGTTTAATAGGGTTTGTATGGATATGGCTGATCTACATGATTTAATACCTGTCATGACAGTGTTATGTGTTTGAGGAAACTTCCACCTGTAGGGTTATATACAGACTGGCCAGTGTTTGGAGTCTTGAGCTACTCACTATCTTAGAATTGCAGAAGCATAGTCTGAGGATTGCAGTCAGTACATGGTGATAGCCATGAGAGTTACTGACTTCATATCCCTCATAGGACATATGTCACAAAAAAAGTGTTACAACAGTAAATGTATGAGGGTATCACAACAACATGCCAATATTGGCCCAGTATTTCTGGCTCCAGCCATAAGTCTGTCAACCTTTATACATATGTCATGCAATAAGGGGTGCATATGTTCTGTACATCATTATTTATTGACATCATACCTGATAACAAGCTAGTCAGATATCAGACTACTAGACATGTTATGTATAGTAGGGGTTACTTCTGAGGACATAACCTGGGCATTCTGTGGTTGTGTGTACAGTAGTGGGGTCTGTGTACTTATGTTGACTGTCAACAGTATGTGTATTGTGAATACATACTTTGGCTTGTGTACAGACTATGTTAGATGTCATTGTTCTTGGTCCTGTTCTATCTGATGTTACATGCTGCTCCAGTGTATTGTACTCTGTTGGCTCACACGTTTGTAGAGCCAAAGACACACATGTCCCATACCACAGACAGGCATTGGACCACACTGTATTGTGACCCAGTATATGTATGGTTAGTGTGTGAGTGGCACATATGAGGATGGTATTGATCAGACAGTCCATATAGTGTAATATTAAGCTTGCATACCATACGTGGCTGTGGCTGTGTTCACATTGGTTGTGGGTATGCACTTTCACATAGGTGTCTGTTACTCTGTGCTGCGACATGCCTGTAGAGCCTGTTATATTTGCAGGTACATGTGTATTCCCCCATATGATATGTAGGCCAGTGTTGTGGCAGTCTGCCTGTAGTTTGCACAGGGCTTTGTTACATGCCTAGTAGCTTAGTTTAATTACCCAGTGTGATGTTATGTCCAGATATTTGCAAGAAGTACTGCTGCTGAGCCACCATAACTGTTGTGTATTTCTGAAAAGCAGTGGGATGTTGTACAGATGTATGTCACTTACTACTGGGTAGTATGCGGCCATGTGACCTCTGCTCCACCAGTTATTATGTGTCAGGACAGACAGGAGTGTGTGAATGCATAAACTGTGTGGGCATATGTAGTCCAGTATTTACGTGATATACCCATGTACATGGCGTTAACATCCACATTGTCAGGCTTGGTCTACGTGTCTCGCACTAAGGGGATCTGTGTATACCACTGGACTGACCAGAGAGTGCCAGTTTGTCCACATATATTGGTCATATCTCTGCTGTAATCCACAGGATCATTAGTGTGCTATCAGTGGTACTGTACTATGATGTCCTCAAGATGTCTGTCAGTAACTCATGGTGTACATGTCAACAGTAGATGTGACCTCCCACAGACAACATGTCTCTTAAGACAACCCCTGTTACAGTACCAACAGTCTACATATATATCAGCAATACATACATGACATTCACTTGCTCTAAGAGGTTGAGACTATTGTTGCTGAGGTAGGACCCCACTCCATGTTCTGGACATATGGTAAACATATATGTGTGTGTGTGTGTGTGTGTATGTGTGTGTATATATATATATATATATATATATATATATATATATATATAGATATATATAAACACACACACACACAAACACATATATATATATATATATATATATATATATATATATATATATATATATATATATACACACACATATCCATATATCTATATAGATATACAGACATATACATAGCTACATGCATATATGGATATATATATATATATATATATATATATATATATATATATATATATATACACACACATATACAAACACACACACACATATATATATATATATATATATATATATATATAAAATCCAATAGCTGCGGCTAGGAGATAACTAAGGCGTCTAAATAGCTTGTGCATAAAATGTTCACATAAACATATAGAACTCCGTTTAACTAAAAGAAAAAATCTGTTTATTGAGTAACAATTCGGTAAGCGCTTTCACTATGGCTTCATCAGACCGTTAACATTCAAAATCCATCTAATCACATTTATATTGATCACATGCTTGATTAAAACGCATCTAATTATGATGTTAAAGGGATATAAATCAAATCTGTTTCTACCATCAAAGGAAAACTTATTAATGCTTAATATACAAAATGAAACCTTTCCATTTTTCATTAGAAACATACACATGATATATAACAAAACAAACACTTTGCAATCCCTCATATATAGCACAAACACTATAAAAAATGTACTTGTGATGAAATCCATTAAAAACATCAAGTTACGAAACCAACGAAGTGAGCGTTACCATTTAAAACCACATCCTATTCTATCAAATGGTATATAATATGGCAACATATATAAATTTTCTAAAAATAATCTATATTGATAGATGAAAGAATGAATTAGGAACAAATCAATGAACGCTCATAATTGTCCATCGACAACCATACCAGAGTATGTGAAGCATCAATTTCTATACAGTTCAGAGATGTATATTCATGGTTTGTATCTTACTAGATGTTGGCGCCCATAGGTTCATAAAACTATATGAATTCTATTGTTAATGACTAGCCTTGATTATTCATCCGATAGTTATTAAAATTGATGTCCAATTACATCTATTAAACATATTTGATGTTGGCGCCTCCTTGGACATACAGATATATACAGTTTCTACTGTAGATGATGAATTATGATAGTTCATACAATGAATATTTATAGTGAACTTAAAATCTCTAGCTAATATCCAATTACTTCTTTTAAATATTAGCTTGCATCTACTTAAACAATATATTTAAAAATGATGCCGTTGAAACTGCACATTTCATCAAGCGTCTAATTAATATAGCAAAGCTAAAAGCACTGTCTCAAATTAATAGTATAGTAGATAAGATCATGAACAGACAATAGTCCACGTAACTTGATATATGCTCGTCAAAACCTACACAATCTGTACATCAAAACAGTTTCATAATAAATCAGCATAGAGTCTGTATAACAGAACTCTCATTTGTAAGCTAAATCAAGTGTGTAAAATGGGCACATTGCTCACCAATGCCCTTATGATGTGTAAGAGACTTATTAAAAAATAAAAAAGAATATATAAAAAATATATATACACATTCACAGAGCGATAATATACATCTTATAATCTTCAAATTGATGACTGCATCAATATACACTAATCATTAAATATCTGGTTCCAATATACTGTATATCATATAGATGAGCTTTATATTAAAATTGACAAAACGCACCATATTAAATATAATACTATGTATTTATCACATTAAAGTCTTGCCTTATATCCAGGCATGACTATTACAGTCATTATTATAATTCATAATGTATATAGGAATTTTTTCATCTATATAAGTTTCCAATACAAAAATAGATGTAACCTAAAAAGACTACTATGCTATCAGAATGATAGACACACTAGTGATACTTGGAGGGGAACAAATCAATGTGGTAAGTGCAATTATTGTAGCTATATAAAAAATTATTAGACGCTTGATGAAATGTGCAGTTTCAACGGCATCATTTTTAAATATATTGTTTAAGTAGATGCAAGCTAATATTTAAAAGAAGTAAGTGGATATTAGCTAGAGATTTTAAGTTCACTATAAATATTCATTGTACGAACTATCATAATTCATCATCTACAGTAGAAACTGTATATATTTGTATGTCCAAGGAGGCGCCAACATCAAATATGTTTAACAGATGTAATTGGACATCAATTTTAATAACTATCGGATGAATAATCAAGGCTAGTCATTAACAATAGAATTCGTATAGTTTTATGAACCAGTGGGCGCCAACATCTAGTACGATACAAATCATGAATATACGTCTCTGAACTGTATAGAAATTGATGCTTCGCATACTCTGGTATGGTTGTCGATGGACAATTATGAGCGTTCATTGATTTGTTCCTAATTCATTCTTTCATCTATCAATATAGATTATTTTTAGAAAATTTATATACGTTGCCATATTATATACCATTTGATAGAATAGGATGTGGTTTTAAATGGTTACGCTCACTTCGTTGGTTTCGTAACTTGATGTTTTTAATGGATTTCATCACAAGTACGTTTTTTATAGTGTTTGTGCTATATATGAGAGATTGCAAAGTGTTTGCTTTGTTATATGTCGTGTATGTTTCTAATGAAAAATGGAAAGGTTTAATTTTGTATATTAAGCATTAATACATTTTCCTTTGAAGGTAGAAACAGATTTGATTTATATCCCTTTAACATCATAATTAGATGCATTTTAATCAAACATGTGATCTATATAAATGTGATTAGATGGATTTTGAATGTTAACGGTCTGATGAAGCCATAGTGAAAGCGCTTACCGAATTGTTACTCAATAAACAGATTTTTTCTTTTAGTTAAACGGAGTTCTATATGTTTATGTGAACATTTTATGCACGAGCTATTTAGATGCCTTGGTTATCTCCTAGCCGCAGCTATTGGATTATTTATTGGTGTATTTTTGGCGGGCAGAGAGATATTTACACTGTATATACGCATCTATATATGTCTACACATATACAGGTGACTAACTTCATTGCACCCCTGCAGATGGATAACACAGTCAATACATTCACGACTGCTGAATCCTACACAAATGCACTTTACAAGCACCTGCATGAGTGCATGGATCGTGCTCTCCCCAACAAAACCAAGACGCTATCCACCAAAAAAAGGAAGCCAATCTAGTGAGCCCCTGCCATTAACAAACTCTAAAACAGAAGGAAGAAACTGTTGCAAAAGGGAGTAAAAATCCAGGTATGGAGGAACTCACTGAAGAACCTCAGTAAGAATCTAAGATCTCTCATAAAATCCTCCAAAGCTAATTTTGAAAGAAAAATTGCCAAGGATTCCAAAGACAACCACAAGGCATTCTTTAACTATGTCAAGAATCTCCATGGCAACACTCCGATCTGCACCGAGCTACAACAAAACGGCACAAAATATAATGAGCCAACTGACATTGCCAACATATTGGCAGATAGATTCAGTGCAAACTTTACTCCCCTCTCACCCCCCAAAGGGCCCATAACTATACCAGATGGTTGCAGAGCCCTGGCAATCACAAACACACAGGTAAAAATGACACTTTCTAAAGCAAAAAACACAGCATCCATGGGACCGGACAACATACCAGGCTGCGTCTTACACAAACTCCAAAATGAACTAGCTCGCCACCTAAAATCCATGTTCAACCACAGCCTCACCACAGGCTATGTGCCCACAGAATGTCACACAGCAATGGTTATCTCACTCCACAAAGGAGGAACCACCACAGGACCTGGGAACTATAGACCTATTAGCCTGTCAAACCTGGTCTGCAAGGCCATGGAGCGTATAATCATGGAACTCATAAACAAACATATAGGTAACCTCCAAACTCTGGATGCTCGGATGAGTTCAGATTTGTAAAAGGTAGGTCATGTCTCCTAAACCTGGTAGACCTCTTTGAAACAGGTACAAAGGCCATAGATGAGGGCAAGGTAGTCCACACAGCCTACCTGGAGCTCGCTAAAGCCTATGACACTATCCCTCATTCTGGAATCATTGATAAACTCGCCAACCTTAACATAAACCCTTACATCATGAGATGGGTGGCCAACTGGCTCACAGACAAAACCCACATGGTAAGAGTTGCTGACTCCAGATCCTACTCTAAACCAGTGACAAGTGGAGTACCCAAGGGTTCAGTCCTGGGACCCCTCCTGTTCGGTATATACTTCTCTGAAGTGCAAGTGAACACCAAGGGTCTATGGCTAACCAAGTTTGCAGATGACTGCAAACTGGGTGCCATTATCAATTCCCCTGCCGACATAGACATCCTGCAAAAAGACCTTACCGAGACTGACATCTGGTGTCAAAATCACTGCCTCAAACTAAATGCCAAAAAGTGCATTGTTATCCCTTTTGGCAAGAACATGGTACCCATGAATTACCAAATAGGGGGAAGTTTACTTAACACAGAAAGTGGGATAAGAGACCTTGGGACCCAAGTGGATAGTAACCTCTCCTTTTATTACCACATTGCCACAGTGGTCAGAAAATCTTTCTATGTGGCCCACTTAATCACAAAAGGGTTTGCATCTAGAAATAAGGAAGTCATCATTCCCCTCTACTCATCGTTTATCAGACCCCTCATTGAATACAATGCCCCCGTTCAAGATGGACCTCACAAGACATCTGCAACAACTTGAAAGGCCCCAGAAGTACCTCACCAAGAGGATCGCTGGCCTCAAACAATTGCCCTATGCCGACTGGCTCAAGAAACTCAAACTCTATTCGGTCGCATACCACTTACTCCGAGGACCTCTGTCTGACATACAAAGCTATGTCAAACCCAGAATTATTGGACATGCTGCACTTGAAGAAATCCCAATCTCCCCAAGCTACATGCTCTAGGGACCTAAACCTCACCACAACAATAAATAGGACATGCTGGAGGGATAGATTTCTGTCCCAGAGACTTCCCATGCTCTGGAACAAGATTCCCATCCACATCAAGCAAAGCTCGTCATTAGCACTATTCAAGAAAAACCTTGATAAGTGGATGGGTGATAGGAAATTCACCCCTGGGACTATGTCTGGGGCACTACTCGATAGAGGGGCAGGAATTTAACAATACCTGGGTAGCTAAAGCCAATACACTGTTGGCTAGGCTTGCTTTGGCCCTCAGGCTGATAGCCTAGTACCTACCTATATATATATATATATATATATATATATATATATATATATATATGCACATATAGTTATAGATATCTACATATATATTGACATAAATAGATATATCTATACATATATCATGTACATACACATTATATATATATATATATATATCTATATATATATATATATATATATATATATATATATATATACACACACACACACACACACACACACACACACACACACACACACACACACACACACACACAGATCTATAAATGGTCATATAAATGATGCACTATAGAGATGTGTATAAATACATATATATGAATATATATATGTGTATGTACATGTAGACATATATCTACATATGTATATGTATATATCCATATCCTTGTCATGTGTAAACATTACTGTTGTGTATACCTTCCCAGATGTATCACACCGTATGTATCTGATATGTGTAAATTCCTGTCCCAGAGATTTCCTATACTCTGGAACAAGCTACCCATCTATGTCAAGCAAAGTTCTTCATTAGCACTCTTCAAGAAAAATCTTGATGAGTGGATGGGAAATAGGAAATACACCCCGGGGATCACTTCTGTGTCTCTGCTGGATAGTAGCACAGGAAAATAACTTTCTTCGGTGGCGTAAGCTATGGATCCTTGCTGGCTAGGCTTATGTAGGCCCTTGGGCTGATAGCCTAGTACCTACCTATGAACCTATGAACAGTAATATCATTAACATGCATATACAATTGTAGAAGTCAGCAATTGTGCAATACTATTCAATATGTCAAATGGCAGATGTATTGGAAAAACAGCATCTGTC
Source organism: Protopterus annectens (assembly GCF_019279795.1). NCBI lineage: Eukaryota > Metazoa > Chordata > Ceratodontiformes > Protopteridae > Protopterus > Protopterus annectens. Next base: position 486,748,469 of record NC_056735.1, read on the forward strand.
TTCACAGCATGTCATGCTGGGCAGAACAAAGGCTGTTGGATACAGCGTGGTTAAGGTAGTTTTAAGCAGCTTTAAGAGGGATGGCGTGGGTTTGCATGAAGCTAAGCGGTGCTAAGCTACAGTTAAACGTTCATGCGCTTACATCATCTAGGCTTCACTTACCAGTGCGCAAATCTGTGTAGCTGTTATATTGCAGCAATGCTGACACCTGCTAAGTGTGGCTCACCCCTGGTAACCTGTGCTCACATCCCAGTCTGATAACATAGCAGGGTAATGACATCTGGTAATAGGTGTATGTAATGCCATGTATATAACATGCGTCTATATGCTGTCAGTACAGTAGCAAGGGGTGTGAGTCTCCTGTCTGGGACACTTGAGTATGTGAATGTGTTATATACAAGGGTGGTATACCAGGGTATGTCCAATCACACTGGCATGTAGCGTATCATGACATTACTACTGTTGACAGCGCTTTCCCAAGCAAGAGTAGATTGCTAATTATAGTATTGGCAACACACACCCCTGTATGCATAGATGGACTGAGTCCTCACTCTCATGTTCCTGGTGAGTGAGCTGTGTCACATATATATCCTACTGGATAATGATCTGACACATGGTATACAGGTGTTTCTTGGACAGTTGCAGACCATACCTGGCAGGGTGTGCAGTTCACCACCTCTGGCCATGGACATGTGGACTGTGCCTGCCAGGGGGTCAACAGGCATGTCCAGGTACAGGACTCGATATGCTACTCTCCCCTGATGATGACATATGTCCACTGGAACTAGGTCCCTCCTGGAACTGGCCAGAGCCATGTGTAGATGGCCTGCTGTGGTGTGGTGCGGACAGTACTCACCCTGCAGTGCTGGGGCTGGTACTACCACTACAAGAGTGGTTTATTGTCCTTGCATGCCCACGTCAACTGCTAGATGTTGGTGTTGCTGGCCTACATTCACGCGGCCATCACCCCACTCCCACCACATAGTCTAGCACGGACAATCCACAGTCGATGAGGCCCATCTCACCCAACCATCTATCCATGATCTCTGTATAATCACAGAGGGCACGATCATTGATGTTGTCACTTACAGATGAAAAAGCAGCCCTCTGCAGCCTCAGACCCTGTCTGGTGTACAGTTCCATACATGCCTGCACCCCAATGACAGCCTGAAACATGCATCTGGTAATACCAGATGTGGCACTTCTGCCCAGGGGCAAGATGACCAGAGGCCCTCCCACGAGCACCCCGGTACATCTGCCTATGTGGCTCCCTGCCAGACATCTGGCTATGCCTGCTGTGTCCAGACACAGCAGCCATAGATAGCACACTGTCCTGTGCACTGCCACCAACTGCCAACTGTCCCTCTTCTATGGCCACTGGTGATGGGGTATCTATAGGCACTGTGACTGTGTGCGGGAATGGGGTGGATAACAGGGGGATGTCAAACGATGGCGCAGTTTCAGCCTCTGACAACCCCACCTGTGCCTCAACACACCTATCATCATTTTCAGTGTCTGTATGGACACCAACATCAGACTGCATGCAGGAGGGACCCTGACCCACCTCGCCACCTGTGAGGGGAAAACAAGAAATGCACTTTAAGACCTGTATGGCATTGCTTAACAGTACACACACACACACACACACACACACACACACACACACACACACACACACACACACACACACACACACACCCTGACATTCCAGACTGTCCCAAGTTTATTCACGTAAGGTCCCCGTCCTGCATCACACTTGGAAACATACACTCATTAATACTAATCATTAATGTATCATTCTTCTAATTGCTTAGACAAGTGATCACAAAACATGACCTGTTACTCCATTACCTCTTTGACTTGATTGGAGAGGTTTTCCAAGGACTCACCGCTGTCATCCAGTGTTCACCCTGGGTACATCCGGACATCGTGAGCATGGCCCCCATATGTTAGGAGCTACTATTGTCACTCAATAATGTCACACACTGGAGTGTCATATGTAACTATTGCTCAGTGGATTCAAGCTCTGTTGCTCAATCAATTTATTATGTAGACAACAGTAATATATGGATACACTCCCTTGTGTTATCTAGTAATTCCCCAATGCACCTGTAGTGCTACATACGTGGGTAGTGTTTCACCTTTCTGCTGATTGCAATTTTAACAGTTTACCTGATGTCTAGTTTCTTTCCCAATGCATGTTCCATGCTACAGACCTTATTATACTATCAGCTGTCCTGAGGTTACATATCAGACAGGTATTCTTGGTGTCTCATGTGTCAGTCCATGTCCATGTACTGCACGATTCAAAATGGAAGTATTGACGTATGAACAACCCCACAATCATACATGTGCATACATGGACACACACACACACACACACACACACACACACACACACACACACACACACACACACACATCCTACATGCATCAACCCCCCTCCACTCCACCAGATTGCACTTACAGACAAAATAACCCCCGACCCCCCACACACACCTACAGATGAGATTGCACAAAGATTGTACACACAGACCTCCCATTACCCATCTGTCAACATGCATAACATATGGTACTCAACAGCATGCAGTGCAGCTATAGTCAATCCATGCTAGCAACAGTATACATGTGTGTGATGCATGGGCTGTGTTAGTAGGTGATGCCCTTCCTTTGGAAAACACTGCACCCATGTACACAGTATTGATGTGCACCTCTTCTGCACCCTGCCATGTACTGTACACCATACCTCAGGTGTACACACCATTGATGAATGTGTATTACTGTGTCAGTTATGTGTGCTCTTATGCTCACAGACCCTATGTGTTTGTCCGACACATACCTGGGATGATATGTGGAAAGATATAATTTGTGAATGCCTGATGTCTGATTTACAGATGTCATCATCGGTGATGCATGTATGACCAATATGATACTATTACACTGACAACCATCAAACCTTACTGTGGCTATGGGGAGTGTACACACCCTTATTGATATGACGCCCTCTTCCTTGATATGTCATAGGACCACATTACTGCATATGTTAACATTAGTAGAGCCTGATATGTGACACATGTTCTGTACAATCAAATGCAGTGTCTAACAAATGTGTTAGTTGTGCTGAGGCTGAATGAGATGCATACACTATGTGGCTGCATATGTGTGCATGCCCTTATCATGACTGTCTGTTGCACCTACTATTATGTGCACTACAGCAGTCACTATTCCTGGCAGGGGTATACTAGTATGGGCCATCTGCATTTGCCAATATATGGTCAGTCTGCCCTACAAATGTCCCCCAACTCTGCATGATTGCAAGGTCAACTCATGTGCACATCCTTTGGAGTTCACACACTGCCGTCACTATTACTGTGGAGTCAGGGTTATGTCTGCCATAGTTCCTGACCTTGACTGTGTGTAGATACAGCCATTTGTAGCATCCTGTGGATCCCTGCTGCTGTGCACTGGTGTGTCATGATGGCACCCCCTCCCCACCTTCAGCCTTTTTGCAGATGCTTGACAACTATGGCCTACACATGTGTGTCAGTTTGCAGTGTCCCAAACACTGAATAGCACATGCAACAGCCTAGTCCCAGCTAATGAATGGCAAACATACAGGTGTACACTGGCACCAGCATGGTACAGATGGGGATGGTGGGCCTGAGGTCGGGTGAGGAGTTGGTTGTGTAGCACATGCATCTTATGTGATACTGTCTGTAGGTTTCCATCGTGGTCATAGTACACCAGTACACATTGCAATGCATGACTTTTGGGGACCTCTTCTGTTATGCATACACTACCTGTAGAGAGGCCTTGCTGATGTTTCCTGTGGTACAACTGTCACAGCTGATTACCCTAACCCATAGGCCACACGTTTGCAGAGTCCAGGCAATTGCTGACATGGGTACTACACAGCCAGTACTTGATAGAAATTCCTGCAACCCCCTCAGTGTTGTGGCATGTTACTAGGCAGCCCGCATGACCAGTTTGCTACATGTGACATTATCTGTCTTGGATGGCCATCTGTTTATTTCCTACATCATTCCTGTCCCATACATCCTTGCCACATAAATGACTGCACTGTTTGCTATGGTATGTGCAATGGTGAGGTATGGCTGCATGTCAAGCTCATGGGTGCTACCTGTTGGGTATGGTGCCAATGCCATGTCATGTAAGATGTGTGCAAGCCTTGGCTGCCTCTGTTGCAGGTGAGTATGCACATTTGATGGCCAAACATCTTGGACAGTAGACAAATACTTGGTGTGATATTGGGGATGTGTACTTGCTGGAAGGTGCATTTCCATGACAAATGCATGCAGTCAGTATCTCAACAGCTGCTTCCACTATATTATATCTGGAGTGTGTGCACACATATGCTTCCAGTGTTTGTGAAGGTAGGTATTCTCCATATTTGCTGCCCTAACCTACGATTCCATATTACACACTCATTGTTCATGCTGGGAGCACATTGCAGGTTTTAAGGGTTGTGGACCGCAGTATTATAATATGCTGTAGTGTAGATCTGTAACAGTTGCCATTATAATACTGGTATATACACTGTTGTAGCACTGTATAAGGGTGATGTTTCACACATGTCCCTACTGTAGGCCATTTGTCCCACCATTATGTTCATCTCTGTGGACACATTTTGTAATGACAGGATGTTAGTTATATTTCAGGAGTCTGACATACCCTTCAGATACACCATCATGGTCACCACTGTGATGCAGTGCAGTTAACAGCAACAATATGTGAACATGTATGGCATGTATTATGGGTAGGTGTGTTAAATGTGTGCATGGAATATACCATAGCCATAACATGACTGGTGTATTGGCAAGCGTGAACAAACAACATACCAGCTACAAGCTACTGCCTTGGAGGCATACCAGAGGGACCTACATAAGTGTGTGAGAAATGTGATGTCAGTAGCTACAGCTGTGGCATTGGTACAAGGTGGGTGCAGCATTACAATACATCAACAGTACAAGTCCACAATACTACAGCTTATGCACATCTGTTTATTACTACTACGCAGCAACAGACTATATATATGTCATCTCACATATGCATGATCTACCTGTACAGATGTGGATGGATATGCAACAGTGATCTACTGATGTGCCCTGTGGCCTTACTTGCATGCTCCTCTGCCAGTGTGTGGATAGCACCCACCTCCACTATACTCTCCGCCAATTGTGTGTACAGGCGGGCAGGTGCCACGAGGCTGGCAAGGAGCTCATCAACACGTGTTGGGGGGATGGATGGCATGACCAGCCCCTGTTGCAAGGTGAACCCCTGGACTGCAGCAGCACGTCAACGGGTATTGAGAAGTAGGTCACTGTAATGATGCTGGACCTCCTCATAACTGCGGTTATGCAGGCCGACATCATTGACCGTGTAGACAAGATCGTTCTACAGGGCGG